>NC_089767.1:14585149-14602649 GCF_040412425.1 Macrobrachium rosenbergii
CAAAATAGGAGAGGCGCTAATGACTTTAGCATAATTAAGTTCGTGTTCACGTTAGAGATCAGGGGTCGGGGTACTGTCTTTAAAACGTGTTCCTTTAATCGCGTTAAAACTTCGAAATCACAGAGGACCTCCTGACCTATAGCAAGAGGGCCCATTATTGCGTTTCCGCCGGTTTGTCCTATATCGATTGTCTCCTGCGGCGCTCGCGATGACGGATGTAAC
The DNA here is from genome assembly GCF_040412425.1 of Macrobrachium rosenbergii. NCBI lineage: Eukaryota > Metazoa > Arthropoda > Malacostraca > Decapoda > Palaemonidae > Macrobrachium > Macrobrachium rosenbergii. The sequence continues at coordinate 14,585,372 of NC_089767.1, forward strand.
TGCACTGACACCAGTGACGATACCCGTTATAACGATCGTCCTAATGGCAGAGATGACGTCTGCCGTAGAGCGATGATGGTCTTTATTGTTGTCGGGGAAATTATGGAAATGGGAGTGGCCAGTCCCAGTCGTCTTACATTGCCATTTCGAGAACGGCAGTGGGATGGATGTATCTATTGTTGGTTTGCAGCAAGGGTAGATAATAGAATATTAAGTTTTTTGCTGGAAGGATTTTGTTATCGATTTTAATATTTATACCTACTGAGGCACTTGTTGGTGTATGGCAGAAATGGCAACTGAGATTAAGTATATTCCAAGACTTTGGTTCCCAAGAATGATTCATGGATACATACTCCCCTGCTGTTCCCCCTTCTCTCTCTCTCTCTCTCTCTCTCTCTCTCTCTCTCATTTTGTGCGCCGCTGGTTTTATGAAAGCAATCAATCAGCGGCTCCTTGTCGAGTGTGATTGCGTAATTGATCGCCTTGCATTCAGCTGCATCGCAGCCTTATCTGTACCGTGATTGCTGTGAGAATTATTGGATTTCTTCCAATTTCTCTGGAGTGTCATTGTCTTTATGTGCTTGCCTCTTGTTCCTCTGCCGAGCGGCTGTTGGAGGTCCAGTGTTTTTTTGTGTTTGTTTTTCTTTGTTTTGTAGTTGTTTGCTCACGTGACGGATAACTTGCACTTTGTTTTGCTTTGTAAAGGTTTCGGCATTGACAGATGTTTCTTTTGGGTTCTTGGTGCGTTTGTTTGATACCGAAGATAAAAACTTCTTCCTACGCATTTATGCTTCTGTCAATATGTAAATGTGTAGGTCTTGTTTAATAACGGTAATTATTCTGTTAATAACAGCAGCAGCATCAGTAGTAGTAACAACTATTGCCGTTACGGTTTTTCCGTGGAGCTCTCATCATGCCCTTGGGTAGAGTGTTTTGTTTCGTTAATCTTCTTTGGTTTTCTCCTGAATGTGGTTATTACGTTCGGTTATCCAAACTTTACGCGACAGAAATAATCGGAATCATTTCAATAATTGGACCTCATGAATTATTAGAGTAATAAAACCATTCATTAGCCAGATGCGAAGGGGTCCGCTGTTTGAAATTAGAAGAGCGATAATGAAGGGGTCCTTTGGACATTGATTTTAATAAGAGGCGAGAGGGGGTGGGGGCGAGCGGGCCGGGAAGGGCATTGGGGTAAATAGGTGAATGGGAAAGGCGAGAGTTCTGTGTCATTGATCTAATGGCTTCTCAATGGGGGAAACAATGGGGTGAAATGGTATGGGGCCCGGGTCTTGCCATTTTATTAAATCTCGAATGCGCTCCGTCGGATAAATGGGGTTTGTCTTGTGCAGCGCCAAGGGCGCCGCCCGTTTCGCAAGATGAGTGGGTTTTGAAAGGGGGAGTGGGTGTGCGTGTGTGTGTGTTTGTGTGAGTGTTCAGACCTAAGGGTGAATGGAACATTCGATTCAAAGGTGCTGGTGTTATGTATGATGTCTGTATATTGTCGACATTTTTAAGGAATATTTTAAAGTAGATATATGCACACCCACACACTCAAGTTGACTCAACTTCACTGAAATTGTGCCAAGAAATATATTGATATATTGACCTTATTTAAACTTGGTCACATATAGACATGTACACTATTCATCAATAGATTTATTTGTTTGTTTGTTAAAACAAATTATTAGAAATGCAATCTTAACGTGATTCTGTTTGTATAAGCTATAATAACAAGATAACAGTTTTTATTCAACTTTCCCTGTAAATAAAAAATTACGTGAATAGCCTAACGTGCAAAAACAGATAAACGGCGCATGTAATCTAAAAAGGCTAGTATTGCAGTGAAATCCCAAATTCTGCTCTAGAACGCAACACCCAAGTTTTTCAGTGACATTTTTTGCATGATTATTTATATAAAAATACTTGTGCCGCCATTTGTTGTAGGTGAGTCATATCAGGTGCCTGGCTTACTTGCATTATGACTGGTAATGATCACGTCAGCCTGTGTGCTATGGCCTTCCATAGTCGTATTTGAGTGCCACTGCATGAGGATGTGCTGGTTCACTGTCCTCTTATTGCATATTTACTTATTCGGTGTTTTACATTCATTAGTTTACTATTAAAATTTATTACTTTGTTTTCCATTTGCCGTATTCATTAATATTTTTTAATCACAGAGGTCATTCTGTTTTGTTCATACATGTATCAGAATTTATAGACTTACAGAATAAGAATATGATAGTGATGAAATGAAAGGTTTGTATGAGGGTTTGATATTAGACTGATAATTAGTCAGAATTATGTTCTAATTTAATTTAAAGCTAACTGCGCCAGCCATTTTTTTTCTCGAGTTAATGGGGTTATAAAGAGATCTAACACTGCAATTGCAATCCAAACATAAGCGGTTGTGCCCGCATTTGCTTCTTTGTTTTATTAATGGTATTCATCAATTTCAGTCTGAAAAGCGGAAAATATCGGTATTATATATATACATATATTTATATGAATATGTGTATGAATACATAGATACATAATATATATATGTATATTATATATATATATATATATATATATATATATATATATATATATATATATATATATATATATATATATATATATATATATATATATATATTATGAAATACTGTACGTATGACTTTCAACTTTTATTCTGTATAATTACGTGACAACTGAGTGCACGGAGCGTTAAACTTGATAGCTCTAGTAGTGGACCACTTGGAAATCTGTGTCGTATTCAGTGTGATGAAAAGTTAGCTTGACATTCGACATACATTTACGTGTGTTTGAATGGATAGGGCAAAGGGACAAATGATTTTACATATAATTACTCTATATCAATAAGTTGTCACAGTTGATGGCACGTGCTATTAATAAGAGTGTATTAAGGGAGTGCATCTCTTTACAGACTTTATATTGTTTGGTAGATTAAACATATTATCTCTCTCTCTCTCTCTCTCTCTCTCTCTCTCTCTCTCTCTCTCTCTCAAAATAATTACGAAGCAGGCGAAGAACACTAATAGATCTGTGTAATTTATCGACCAGCTTATGTTGTAATTGTACAGTATGTAAAATATATTAGCTGTTTTCGAAGGCAATTCATTGTCTCGTACCTGGTCCCTGTTATGACATGGGACACCTGCTCTCGTGAGAGTATATCGCCTCCTCTTTACTCTAAGGGGGAATAAATCTGCCTTCTCTATTCCGAACAGTTTAGTTTTTGTTTTTCCTTAAGGCAATATATCAGTCTGTAATGGGAAACCATAAAAAGGGATTGGGGGAAGGTTGATCCCCATAGAATATTAAGAGGGCGACTTGAGGGAAGAAGGAAGGTCAGTGAGTATATAAAAGGGGAGAGTGGAGACACAGTGATAAGTGAAGATGTTTTTGAAGGGGAGAATAATATCAGAATTACTTGAGGGAGAAAGAGATAGAGAGAGAGAGAGAGACACCACAATCGAACTTCGCATTAGGCTTATGTATCCCCACCTTTTTAAATTGAGTCCTATAAAATGCAAAACAATAGACATTTTGAGCCGAGCCTGACTTTGACTCTGCTGAGGAAGAAGAAGGGGCTGCAGTGAAATATGTGGTGTTTCTGATCGAAGTGGGAATACCTTTGATGACCCTTGGGCGTCATGAGTCGTCTTGGAAGCCTCCTTGGTGCCAGAGGTCTTAGACTCCGGAGTGTTTAATTGTTATTTTCAGTTAAAAGGGCTTATGTAAAACACACACACACACACATACTGTACACACACATATATATATATATATATATATATATATATATATATATATATATATATATATATATATATATATATATTGAATGGCATTTTCACTTCTATAAAATTGAATCTTTAATTTTGTACGTTAACGGATTAATGTTTTATTCCTTTTCTTCATTGTTTGTGAGTGACTTAAGTTAATTTCTCCGAAGTCCACTTGTGATTTTTTCTTTTCTTGAATTACTACTCTGTTTTTCTTAAGTTAAAATGTTAATATTTTGACTATTTTATTCTTTAATGTTAATTTCGTGTTTCATTACGCATTTGCGTTGAATTTTAAGCTCAGTTCCCACCATCAAGGCTAAAAACAGAGAAAATCAAAACATTCTTTTTAAAAATAATGAGTGTACATCTGTGAGCTTAAAATTCAACGCAAAAGCGTCATGAAACATGAAATTAACATAAAAGAATAAAATAATCAAAATATTAACATTTTAACTATATATATATATATATATATATATATATATATATATATATATATATATATATATATATATATATATATATATATATAAATGAAACCAAAGAGCTCTGTCCCGAGAGAGAGAGAGAGAGGAGCAGCGGTGCCGTATTCATTTTGTTATTGCTGAATCATGGATGATATTGCTGTGAGTAAAAATCTTATACGGTCACTCAACCTCTTAAGCTTAAACAGAGGCTCCCCTTCCTCCTTATGATAAAAGTCTTATTGTTTAAAGCGTATTAAACTTTTTCCGCTCTTCACGTTATGATATGCTCCGTCACAAATGCTCATATGCCTATTTTTTTTTTATTTTAGTCTGTTCAGTATACTTTCTAACAGCTATTTTTGCAAATCAAACGATTTAAATTTCCATTTTGTATATTTATATAATATATGCACATAGATATATATACGCTATAAATACAAATTCTATATATATACACATACACACACACACACACATATATATAAAGTTGTGTGTGTAGGTATAGATACATAACAATTCCCACTTAAGCAGGAATGAGTCCATGTCCAGCTGGAATTGCTTTAGAGTTTCATGACGAGGTGTTTTTCCCCAGTTGTTATCGATTCTCTTATGATCTTGATCCTTACCAAGGATCCTTGTGACCGCAATGTCAGGGTTGGCTAGGTTTTGTGTCTGAAATTTGCGAGATTTTCAGATCTAATTCCTAATTTGTTTTTTTTAAAATAGATCATTGATCCGTCATTTAAGATTCGTCTTTTATACCTTTTGGGAAGGAAGGAGTATATTAATAAGCTCATCATCATTATCATCAGTAACTAATGTTACGAAACGCAGTGGGCTTTTGTCAGATTCCTTGTCTCTACTCATTTCTTTCCTGTGCTTTGTCCTCCATAAATCTCCAGTCATCCCCAGCCTCTCTTCTCACATTTGTCACCCATGGCGTAATCTTATATGTTAGTTTAGTTGTTTAAACGCTTAATAAATATTATAATCTTATTTAAGTGAATTAAAAAAAATACATTTGTAATAGGTGAATCCCATGTTCTCAAGTAGGCTACTGCTTTGAATTGGTTATTTGACCAGTAAATATCGAAAAATTTTAACAAAACAGAAAATTTCCTACCCATTCGATGTATTTGCCTGTAATTTTAGGAAAAGAAATATTGCAATTTCATGAGCCTTGATTATTGATATAGACAAAAAATGATTTAGTCATATACACAAATAACTTTATAGCAACGGACATCATTTGAACGTCAGCCTTCACATGTGCTTGTATGCAAACTGCGCGTGGACTTCTTGATAATCTAAGTTAGGATGTACTGGACATGTTCGAAATCTCCAGTCAAATGCAGCTTGTCGGCTGACGGGTCTTATTTTATCGGGTAAACACGATAAAGCCTTAATTAAGGATATGTAGAAGGGGGTTTCGACCATGTCGCGGTGCGAATGTATTAACATGTAAATGGAATACGGTTGGTGAGGCGGCTGATTGAGTTTGAAAGCGTAGGAAAGTTCTTTCACGAGGATTGTTTAAGCGTTTTCTGTGCGGAACTTCCTTGTGTATTTTCAAACATGCTGTACATAAAGTACCATACTTAGCCCATACTGCTCACTTCAGCTGATAACTTTTATATATATTTATATATATATATATATATATATATATATATATATATATATATATATATATATATAGATATATAAATAGAATATATATATATTTCATATCTCTATCTATATATATATCTATATATATATATATATATATATATATATATATATATATATATATATATATATATATAGATATTGCAAGTTGCATTTTAAGTTGGTGTGATAGTTTGTTTTTGTTAAAATACTGAATGGCATTACTATCCGACGCTTACTCTTTGTGACAAAGTCGCACTATTCATAATTTCTGGAACAGGCTCATTGGTTTCATTAAGTAAAAAACTTTAAGGGTAACTAAGCAGGCATAAATTTCTGTAAGCACTTCATTCGTCTATTTTCTTCTTGTTTTCAGTTGAAATTTGTTTCTATTATTTCGTTAATGGAATGCAGAGACCTAATCGTACTTCATTCTGGTATTTCCCAAGGCTTTTGTTCTGCTATTTGTCGAGCTTTTTGTCGTTCGTTCGTCGTTTCTTTTATCAAAATTTTGTAATCGGATATAAAGTATTGGAGTTTAGTTCTCATTTACAATAATCACTCATTAATCAAAGATGTATGTGCTTAATAGGTGTCTGCCAAAAATCGCGCTTGCGCACTCACCAATCGTGCAAACGCACTCACACAGAGGAACCAGAAGGACAAGGTTGGTCAGTCTAAAAGTCTATCATTTTATTTAAGACCAGGACCTGTTTTACCCTTCGTGTGCCTCCACTCGGGAATATGTAAACTTTGTTGTTTATTTGACAGCCCAAGAGGCACTTGACGTGTTTATCTGGTGCCAGTTGTACTTATTAAATGGCACGGTGAGAATATTTATATTGCTGATTGCTATTTACTTTGCAGACAGAATAATGTGGTCTTTGACTGTTATGTATGTATGATGGCTATTAAGGGTGGCTCATGTGGTGTTATTGAAGTGTATGCATGCATATATATATATGTGTGTGTGTGTACATATATATGTATGTATGTATATATACACACACACACATATACTGTATGTATATGTATATATATATATATATATATATATATATATATATATATATATATATATATATATATATATATATATATATATATATATATATATATATAATCATACATACTTGTATATGAACTTTCCCAGTGTAGTAATTTAATCCAAACATTACTCGACCTTCTTCTTCTTCTGTTGCATCTAATACTTATGGTCCACTATACTTACCCAACCCCCATCATAATTATCCTCTCCCTCCTATTTCCCCGTGGTTTCCCCCATCCTCCCCTTCCTAATATCACCCCCTTCCTCCCCTTCCCGCTCCAATTTACTCCTTCCATCCAAAGCATCACGTAGTTTAGTCCACTTCAGGTAAGGGCACCTGCTCGAGTGCTTTCCTCGGCCCTTCCTCCCTCCTCCCTCCCTCTCTCCTTCCATCGAAGCCGGTATCCCCTTGTTCATACACCCCCCTCTCTCTCTCTCTCTCTCCGTCTCTTCTTGAACACGGCTTCGTCGATTGCGCTTCTTCGTTGTTATTCGCACCCGAGGAGGAAGAGATCCTCGAGACACGAGTCTCAACTTGGACCTGACCCAAAAAGCTGGTTATTTGCCTTTCTTTCGAGTGTTAGGTTATTGGATGCTCGAGGAGAAGGGGAACATTATATTTGGCTCATGCGTCTGTCTGTAATTGTGCTTGCAATTTTCGCGTGATTACTTAGCCTATTTTAGGTCACTTCCGCTGCAGCATATAATTTCAAGTCACTGCATGTTCGTAGATGATCAATTTTTTTTTTTTTTATTTTGATTGATGTGGTGGTAGTGATAATGAAAGTTATGATAATAACGATGGGAAAATTTTGGTAATGTTCACAAACTCGGACGTTTCTTAAAAGTGTTGAGTCCAGTCTCTAACTCTGAACTCACATTCTTAAAGATGGGTAAATGAGGTTCTAGTTTGTTGTTAGAGAACGATTTAATTTTTTTGTACGCATTTACAATGTTTGTGAATATGATATCATCTGAAAGATATTTGGAATATTGGCTGAGTGGAAACATTGTTACCCTGGTAAATCACAGATCAGCGGTTCAGAACACCAGGGTTTGATTATTTTTCGAACCTTGCTTTGCTTGTTCCTTTAGCGTTTTGGTTCAGCTGTTGTGCCTGTGAGAGCGAGAGAAATAAAAGAAAGAGGAAGTAAAAACAATTGCTTTACTAAGAAAGATGGAGGAAGGAAAAAGCTAAAAGAGAAAATGCAAAATTACAAATATCTGAAAACTTGTGGCGAAGTCGAGATAAATAATATAAATTTCACTGCCCGACTCCAGGATTCTGATATTGACTGTTTTGTTGATTAGCTTTGATACTGTAGGTCTCCCTTGTATAAAGTCATTTTGGTTAGTACGGAGGAGAGCGTTATTGGTCAAATGTTGGATGATTGTTTTTCATATGATTTTCTCAAAGATTACTTACAAAATTGGAAGCTGAAGATCTGGGTCGTTCTGATTTCAGGAGATACTTTCAACTGTTTGGCTTTAGTGCTGGAAAATGATTGCGTTTGAATATTTTTATGTCAATATTTGATCATGATTCTCACATTGGAGACAATTTTCCTCAGTACAGTCTTGCATGGTTTCAATAGCATTGCTGAGGATTGTTCTGGTCCGGCTGCTGGGGTAATTCTAAGAGTGCCAATTTCCTTTTCAGTTCTTTCTTCGGGAATTCAGTATTTGTAGTGACGGGAGATCGTTGCCATTTACGTATAAGAATGTAGTTGGAGGCAGAGAGTATGTTTTGAAGCACCTCTCCTACATTTTTGTAAACTGCATTTATAAGTAAGCAAGTACAAGAGTGTTCACTTGAATCTTTCAAAGATAGTTTTCTTGAACATTCGTTTGAGTGTCACCAATAATTATGGGTATATTTTTATCGTTTCCTCTAGGAACAAAGAAAGTTGACGTCGAGGACTTCCTTCAAGACCTTCCACCCATCGCCGTATCTTGGAAGTATTTGCGAAGGGGAAGATTATTCGCCACGTCTGGCGTATACCCCTTCTGTTCCTCCCCCCACAACCCCCCCTTTCCGGCTTCTTTCTCTACTTTATCTCTTCCATGCCTCTCCCTCTCTCCTCCGCACCATTTTTCCTCTCGGTTTCCTATACATTCCTTCCGGTTCTCAGATTAGTGAGGGAAATGGGAGGGGAAATTGGCTATAGAAGAGGAGAACATTATTTAGGTCGGGCCATTCAGCGCAAGGGGAATGGCTGATCCTGGGAAAAGACAAGACATAGACGCCGCGTTAAAAGGTTTTCCTAAGGACTTTGCGTCCCTTGAGTTCTAATGATGCTTGTTGGTAAGCCAGTTTTATTTTTGCAGTTATTCAGAAAGCCAGCTTATTTTTCCTCTAGATATGAGACGAGGCTGTGGTAATCCTTTTCTAAAAACATTTGTGTAACTTCCCTTCAAGCAATTAATTTTGTTCATAAATACATACGAGAATTATTAAAGTTTTTATCCTGTAATCTTGAAATAAAGGGATTTGCTATTTCAAGGATTTCACCTCATTGCCATGAGAAACACAAATCCATTCAGGTATTAGTACGTTCGGTCTTTTTTTTTTTTTAAACATTCACATCGGAAGCAACGTAATACGAATACTGTTACAATACCAGTCAAGTCTTGAATAAAGCTAATTAGATATATGTTGTACCGATAGATTTAGCTGCTAGTGCCTCTTACAGTTTATTAGATACAGAAGAAAAATATAGTATGGTATGCGGCCCTGAACTTGATTTCACTTTCTATATATTATTGGGTATTTATTAATAACTCTTAGTAGACCTTTAAGATTACTTTGGAATTTGTAGAGAACAAGGTAATAAGAAGTAAATTTTTACACAGAAGAAGAGTAGAGGTTTCACTAGTGGAAAACAAAAGGTGCTTTGTCGGCGCGTCGGCGGAAACAGTTGTTCTGGCGTTTGGTGACGTCAGGCTAATGAAAATGACATCATTGATCACTGTTCGTGGAATTGTGACGAACAAGTAACATTATGGAGTTTTCGTAGTGTTGCACACTGTTTTTTTTTTCGAAAAATATCTCGGTAATTATTATGAATGGGTATTTCAACTGCAATGGTTATCGAACTAAAATAATTCCGTTGTGGTAGAAGGAAAATGTCATTGAAAACTTCCTGTCTTTAATACCGTGCATATAATCCATACGTATAAATGCTCCTTATCCCTTCATGAGAGCTCAGCAAAATTTGTCACGTGGCTTAGAAAGTGAGAAGTGGCAGATAGAAAAGGAAGTGAGGGGAAGCGAAAGAGGGGAGGGTGTTTGGGGGAGTTGCGGTTGGTTGTTGGGGGGTGGGAGGGTTGGATGGGAGAAGGCAGGAGCCAGTTGATGCTTGAGCCCGTAATTGATGGCACGAAGGGAAATAAGGTTTCACTCATTTGAAGAGGGGTGACGGAGGTGGATGAAAAGGCAGGGGTGGGAGCGTAAAATTTCCATTATGAGTGAATGGCATTTTTTTTATGTGGCAATCTTTGTTGCGTAAAATAGACATTTCAGTTTTAAGTTTCTTTTTTTTTTAATCGTGCATATGAGTTTAAATGTAGGCGAATTCTTCATTCTTTGTGTTGGTATAAAAGAGCATTCCCGTTGGGAAGTAGTGCCGTCAGTGCACCTCATACAGTGCATTGTAGGCATTACTTAAGGTTCTTTGCAGCGTTCCCTCGGGCCCCAGTTGCAACCCCTTTAATTCCATTTACTGTACCTCCATTCATATTCCTTCTTCCATCTTACTTTCCACCCTCTTCTAACAGTGTTTAATAGTGCGACTGGGAGGTTTTCCTCCTGTTACACCTTTTAAACCTCTTACTCCCAATTTTCCTTTCAGCGCTGAATGACCTCATAGGTCCCAGCACTTGGCCTTCGGCCCAAATCGTATACTGTACTCCATATTCTAAATATCTGTAAAAGGGCACGGACGATTTTATTTGTGTCCTGTGTCAGTCTGCATCTTTCGTCGGGTATGTTTGTGCTTTTATAAACCACAACAAGTATATATACCTTGACTCCTCTCCTCTCCTCTCCTCTGGGATCCTCTATTGGAGATCCCTCATCGAAATCTTGCTCAAAAATTCTTCCTAGACTGGGGGAAGCCCTTCGTAATTATTCCCCCCTAATAGGCTTATGCATTATGTATTATGCATATGCTTATTAGCGATGGGGCTTAAACTCGGAACAACTTTCCGCTAGTTGTTACCGAGTAATGCTTAGAAATGGTATGGCGCTGGGGTACAAGTAACCCTGGTTTCATCAAGATTACACCGAAATGATGATTATCGCTGCTACTTATGTTCTCACGGTGATGATAATAGTGATTTACCCTTAGTCTAATTGCGATCATTGCCGGATAATTGGGATTTATTTTTTGTCTGCCGTTTCCCTGATAACTTAGGATTCAGCCTCTAGAAGTCGTCTCCAAAGGGTCCAATTCGATTCGTTTTCCAGTCCAACCGCCCTTACATCTCTGTGTACTTCGTCCCTCCAGCTAAAACGGTCTCTTCTACAGGATCCTTTTCAGCTCACTGGTTCTTTCTTTGTGAGTTTGATTGGGTCATCCTCCCCTGTCCTTGAGACATGACCAGTTATGATTAAAATGGATTAATTGGGGTTACTACTTGTCATTTGTAGTCACAGGTTCTGTATCTTTATTTAAGATCGTTCATGAGTTTGTAGGATTGCTGTCGGTACATTTTGACTATTCTGGTTACAAAAATATTAATGTAGAAGTTTGGTCAGTTAAAATTCTGTTGGTAAACTATTAACTATTGATCAGTTATAACTCTGTTGGTGAATTATAAACTACCATAGGCGCTGTAACCCCTGATAAGTTACACGCACTGCGGCTTGAAACCCAGCAGGTATTATATTCTATAAATAAGAAGAAAAATTTGACATTAAAGGCATAATAAGGGGGTGATTACCTCTTCAGTGCCTTCCTAAGTGTGGACCTGGTACTACTTAATGCCTTTACCGAGAGCAGTGATGTTGGATCAGACTTTGGAACTAAATAGTGTCAGTTTCACTGCCCGATTCCAGGACTCTGATTTTTGACTTGTTTGGTTTATTAGCTATGTTGTTTGATGTTTGGTGATTGTTTTCTTCATAATTTTCTTTGAGGGATTTTTATAAGATGGAATGTTTCAGGAGATAGCTTTCGATGTTTGGATTTACTGATGGACAAGTGATTGAATGCTTGAGAGAGAGAGAGAGAGAGAGAGAGAGAGAGAGAGAGAGAGAGAGAGAGAGAGAGAGAGAGAGAGAGAGAGAGAGTAAAATATTCCTTGAATCCATTCGAGTGTCTTAGCTAAACCACCACAGGTCGAACATGAACCATGAAGGTGTGCCTTTCATCAGCGTTGTGATGAAGTACTTTCGATTTTTTCTCGAGCATTTTGATTTTCTCTGCGTGAAATGAGTATTGGTTGTCGATAGGATGGCTCGAAACTGCGATTTTTCTCTTGGGTATTTGTATTGCTTATTGAGATTGGAGTTGTACTGTTGCAGTTCAGTTGAGAGCAAAAGATAAGGCAGAATGATTGACTGTGATTGCGAAATCGAGATCCTGGTCAGTGTTAAGGTTCGTAGGTATTGTTCTGTAAGGTATACGAATATTACCAGGAGCATTAAAAACTTTTCTCAAACACAATCCTTGCCACTGATAGAAACGTTTTGATTTCGGTGATGTAGTAAATTGAGTTGATAACATCTGCCTGTGGCTGAACAACCTTGCAGGAGAATTTCCTGGATGGCCAGTTCAACAACAAGTTTCTCAACATGTATTTGTGTGTGTATATATAAATATATATATGTTTATACAAATAAGTATATGCATACATATAAATAGATGCGTTCTTACATATATATATATATATATATACATATAAATTTATGCATTCATACATATATACATATAAATATACGCATTCATACATATACATATAAATATATGAATTCATACATACATACATACATACATATATATATATATATATATATATATATATATATATATATATCTATCTAATTATATATATATATTATATGTATATATATATACACACATATATATATATATATATATATATATATATATATATATATATATATATATATATATATATATATATATATATATATATATATATATATATATATATATATATATAGAGAGAGAGAGAGAGAGAGAGAGAGAGAGAGAGAGAGAGAGAGAAAACCTCATGGGGGCCATCTCCTCCCCCTCTCATGCTCGATCGCGCATCTTCAACACATCCTGGATGTATATTTTGGGAGACAGGTCCTCCCCCTCCTTCTCCTCCTCCTATGCAGCGTGCCTGCCCGATATGTGCTCTCAAGGAGGTTATAAAGGATAGCCCAGATAAGGGGTCCTGACTCCTGTTGATCCCCAGACGCCGTAATTTTGTTTTGTTGATCGTCAGGTCGTGTAAAAGAAAAGGGAAATTGAGAGGCTGGGCATATTGTAGGCCTATTGTGGTGTGGTTTCCTTGCTCCCACGAGGTGAGAAAATGCTGGATCTGGTTATCCTTATGTAAAACCTTCAGTCGAAGGCCTGTAAACACAAACTGAAGTTAATTAATCTTCGAACAAAAAGAAAAGACTTGGAATTCTTTTCCCATGAATCAGGACGATGAGGTCAACGATGGGTGATGTATGGTGCCTTTTCATGTTCATGCCCTTGTTCGTACAGTTCTTTGCGGCCCAAATATAATTTATTACTTGATTGGTTTATGTTATGTCTGGAGATTCATTTAATTAAATAAGAAGGTAAAGGTCGATTACTGTCATCAACGGGGATGGAAGGATATAGCATTAATTTTTTTTTTAACTTAAGTGTATCTACGGACTATATATCAGGATGTTTAAAAAATAGGCACCAAGGTTTGTAGATGTTTAACGTAAGCCTTTCAGAAGTTCTCTAAGTTTTGAAATTTCCTCACAAAGTGATTAGGGCAGATGTGGTTGTGGTAATGATCCTTTGAGTTCTGTATTAACATTGCAAGGTTTATAGCGTTGATACAAAAGTGATATTCTTTTCCAGTAATAAATGGAAAAGACTTTTTTATAATTACCATAAAGAATAATTTTTCCTACAATTATTATAATTTTGATAATTATTTCTAACTGTAATGAGGATGCATAATTTTATTCTTAAACTAGGAAGTACCGTTGCTTGTGACCGGGTAGCTGTAAAATTATGCAGATATCGCGCTTGTGTATATTCTGCTGTTAAAGCATTTATGCAAATAATTTTTTTGTTTTACATATGATAAAGTCATTAATTCTTCTTTCGTACTTGGTAATATTAATTGAAAATTTATGCCCAGCAACAAGCACTTGGCTTGACTTACGCTGCATAATTATTTTTGTGAGCAACAAATTTTTATTATTTGACAGTAAAGAGAGAGAAATTGAGAGAGATTTAAAGCTTTTACATTATATTATGCACGAATGGAACTTGGTTATACAGCGCTATTCCCCTTGCCTTTTCATTGCTTCCCCTCTTATTCCATCACACTTGACTTTCCCCTCGGCTTCCTCGAGTGCTCCGCGTATTAAGCTGGCCGTGTTACCAGGTGAAAGGGACGGCGGCTATTTATACTCCTCTTATTGCTTCGAGTAGGAATGATTGACGAGATTTATTCCTTTGCAAGTGCAGTAGTTATGTCGTTTTGCTTATGATGATCATTTTGAAATATTCTTTTTAGTCTTATTTATGCGAGGAGTTTTAAGTTAAAGTCATTACTAGGACTGCTGCTTAATTATATTTGTTTGATACTTTGATTCTGATCTCAGCTCATGTAACCTTAATGTTTAATATGATTGGTAATTTTACATTATTCATGAGCTTCTTTTTAGATACTTATTCCCGTTGTTTGGTTTGTCTGGCTAAGCCTAGAACACATAGCCGCAACTGAGTCCGAAATTTCCATTATCAAGGACTGGAAACTTTAGGGTCCCGGCTATATTAATACCTCAGCCAGGTATTTTACTTCGTCCAAACTCCGGATACGTGTTATGCTTGAAAGCTCTACTCTTTGGAGCAAATCTGTGAAATCACTGTAAATTCAGTGGAGAGATTATCGTTCTTTTTTATTGATTTTACGTGTTAGTAGTTGTCTTTTTTTTTCAGTATTACTTACATTTGTTATCGAGATTGAATTATAAGGTCTTTGACATATATATATATATATATATATATATATATATATATATATATATATATATATATATATATATATATATATATATGTTACACCCTATCTGTGAAATTGCCCATTACATGAAATGGCCAAACCACTTGCCCACTTCATGAAATGGGCAATTTCATGCACGAATCTTAGAAACATATGCATAACTAGTTGTTAAATCGGAAATGGTAATTTTGAAGTCTACTATTAGCTGTAACACTAACACCGTTAACATTATATATGTATAAGACGACATTTCCAAAGTAGCTGGTATAACCCTATGCAAGCTTTGGCCATGGATGAACAAATACAGAGTTGTGCTTCCTCGTGGTCTACTGAATATGAGCAGAAGGTAATTGCCGTTCTGAAGAGAGGAAAGACTGGACAGACGCTTAAAAGAGAAAGAACAATGGAAAATATATGGCAAGCAAAGAATCAGTTACGGGAATTCTCCAAGAAGCCCAGGTTAACACTAGCCATGGTGGTGAAAAGAAGACTTACAAGAAGGTCAATGAACATTATGGCAACACTCCAAGAGCAGTTTTCTCACAATATATCCTCCGTTATGAGCGCTGTGTTGAAAAACGTTGCAGA
Organism: Macrobrachium rosenbergii; assembly: GCF_040412425.1. Taxonomy (NCBI): domain Eukaryota; kingdom Metazoa; phylum Arthropoda; class Malacostraca; order Decapoda; family Palaemonidae; genus Macrobrachium; species Macrobrachium rosenbergii. The sequence continues at coordinate 14,601,157 of NC_089767.1, forward strand.
AAGGAAACAACAGCAGGAATTATGGTCAGACCACTATCAGTAAGTGATCTTAATGAAAGAAGACAAGTTGACCTGGTGGACATGCAAACTATGAGGGAAGGGAGCTATCGCTTTATTCTGCACTATATGGAGTACAAGTTTCATGTCATTCGTCCCCTGAAATCAAAAAGAGCAGCTGAGGTTGCCAATGAGCTTCTTTTCATATTCTTGGATATAGGTGCACCCCACATCCTTCAGTCCGACAATGGCCGTGAATTTACAGCTGCAGTTATCCAGGAACTTGCCTCACTGTGGCCTGAATTTGTCTTAGTGAATGGGCGTCCTAGGCATCCCCAAAGCCAAGGATGTATTGAAAGAGGTGATGGGAATATGAAACTAAAGCTCATGGCACGGATGAGACACAATAAATGTGCTAAATGGAGTTATGGTGCCCGTTTTGTCAAGTGGGCCATGAACAGTTCATATCATGAAGCAATTGCCATGAATAGTTCATATCATGAAGCAATCAAGCACTTACTGGCAAAAAGCCACGATTTGGTCTCAAGTCAGTTTTACTAGATGCATTAATCAACAGAATATCATCTGGTATTGAAGAAGAACTTGAAAGGCTTATAGAAGTAGTTCCAGAACCTGTTTTGAACGATACAGTCCCAGTTGCCCAAAACTCAGCTCAGGATGACCCAATTTCAGTAGATCCGTAATGTGAACATGAAGCACATCCAGTTGCACACACTCAACAGCAACCTGTTTAGAGCAAGACAATCTCTCAACTGAAGAACTGCATCCAGCAAAACGGGCAAGAAAGGAAGCTCGGCGTGGTCTTCAACAACATGCCCTACAAATGTTAGCACGCAGCACAAGATCACTGCGAGCAGTTGGTGTTGGAGACAATGTGTCTGAGCCTGTCTCTCAATCTAACCGCAGTAAAAAGAGGTCCCTCAAACATAGTAGGTGTTGCAGTTGAAGACAATGGATATGTGACTGCCAGAAATCAGTTTCAATTTCTTCAACACAAACGACTTGTGCTCGAAAATATCCCCACAAAACAACTGAGTATTCGTGAACTAGTTCAAGCAGAAAGTGTGTGGTGGACAAGGATTACCAGAGATGTCTTTGCGGGAGCAACTGCTTTTCTAAGCGGTGTTCTTGTTTGAAAGCTGGCCTTCGATGCAACAGTGCTTGCCACAGCCCAAATGATTGTTGTAAATTTGTTTCATGTGTGTAATCATTCCTTACATGTAACTGAATTTTGTCTATTTTTAATTATTAAAGCAACTACTTTTAAAAAAATCTCTATTTTTTCTTCTTAAATATACAGATTTTCTACTTTACTAATATCTAAGTACCATAGATATGTTTTCGTTCATCACGGCAGCCCATTTCATGAAATGAGCAAGGGTTCATTTGCCAATTTCATGAAGTGGGCAGGCCTTTTGCCTGTTTCGTAAACTGGGCGAGCGGTTCGCCCATTTCATGAAATGGGCAATTTCACA
>NC_089767.1:14605149-14610149 GCF_040412425.1 Macrobrachium rosenbergii
AAAACTGTTTTGCATGCGACGTTTGGCAAAGTTACTTTTTTACTTTCAGTGCTGAAAAGTTAATGAGATGAGTTATGGGTATTTGAGAGCATGTAGCACATAACTCTTCAAAAATCTATAGTTGTCATCTCAGAAAATTGTAGGTTTCATTGAGAAGAAATTTCTTTCAACATTTCGTAATGGAAAAGCTGAGATACGTTTTAGTTAGACGAAAATTTTTTCACGTTTCATGTTGGGGAATTAATGTAATTTTAAATGTCTGAATAATTTCTATTATATTGAAAAATTATTATTAGAAATAGGTTCAAGAGTTTTTTTTATCTTTTCTGCTGGAAAGTTTTTAAAATATGCTCAAGAGACCAAGAATATTTTCGAGCTGTCAAAGCGTAACGTTATGAACAGAGCTCATATGACTGCTGTACAAAGACAGTCTTAATCTTTTATAATGAAATATTCTTTTGGGCCTGAGATGAAACGTCTCTCTGCTTTCGTGTTATAAATAAGCTCATTCTTATTGAATTTTTGTTCACTAATTAAACGTCACCTTTATTCTTGACAGTTTAGAGTAATGGCTATAACTGTTTGAAACAGTCTACACTTTAAATTTTGTGCTTAAATTTCTTTTTAAAGCATATTCTATAACTATTTGAAATCTGCATTTTAAATTTTGTGCTGACATTGCTCTTATATATATATATATATATATATATATATATATATATATATATATATATATATATATATATATATATATATATATATATATATAATGTGAAATCGAATTTACGAGGATAACTTTCTCGGTTGTAGACTTTCGTGATGTTTATGAATATAAACATCAAAACAGGCAGGTTTTTTGACAATCTTTATTTTAAAAAAATTCCGAGTGATTTCAGAGAGTTGGAAGCAATGTTGTAAGACTTAAACAAGATCCCAGAGCAAAGGGTCATAGCGGTCTTATTAAGTAATCATTCTTGTTTCTCCTGTCGCCTTCTGTCAAGACAAAAGAAAAACCTTTTATTTTATATATAACTTTTTGCATCTGACTTATGCCCGAGTCGGTCATTTAGAAAGCTCCTTTTGGGTGGAGTTATCTTTCACTGTATCCATTGTATAGCATGAAAGCGTTTAAGGCATTATATGTGATTGTCCTTATTGCTAGATTGCATAATAATATGAAACGCACAAAAACCGTACAAATTTTATGTCTCCTGCTCGGTATTATTGTTATTATTTATTGTGGAGCCTAATACTATTCTTCTTGCACTTTAATACATTTTTTATCTATTTATCTATTTATTAATTTATTTTTTCTTTTTTAAAAAGTGGTATCTCTTCTTTTCTGTATTTCCCTGGTTCTTCATTGGATGGGTAGGTAGAGCTCTCGGCTAGCACGCTGTTGGCCTAGCGTTCGACTCTCCGACCGGCCAATGAAGAATTAGAGGAATTTATTTCTGGTGATAGAAATTCATTTCTCGTCATAATATGGTTCGGATTCCACAATAAACTGTAGGTCCCGTTGCTAGGTAGGTCCCGTTGCTAGGTAACCAGTTAGTTCTTAGCCACGTAAAATAAATCTAATACTTCGAGCCAGCCCTCTCTAGGAGAGCTGTTAATCAGCTCAGTGGTCTGGTTAAACTAAGATATACTTTTTTTCTTGTATTTCCCTAATGAACACCGTATTCTGTGGAAGCTTGAATCTCAAGTCAGTGCCCCTGTGGGTTTGTTCTGTATGAATAGGTTTCATCTACTTAGTAATAATAATAATAATAATAATAATAATAATAATAATAATAATATGGAGTAAGATTTGAATGTAGCGAAACTAGATTGTATCAGAGACCCGTGGCTCCCCACAAGGCTCGCCAGTGTCATGTTCAGTAGCCTGGTTTCATTTGCATAAGTATTTCGCTGTGCTTTGTGTCATTGCCGAGGTCGAGTTCTCTGAAAAGCGTCGCTAATCGAGTCGTTTTGGGCAGATCTTGTCTGACCCTCCTCTTCTTGTTAGCACTGGCTAGAGCGGGTCGACTCTCTCTCTCTCTCTCTCTCTCTCCACATGTGCACATGAATGCATTGCTCACCGATAACTTTCATGATCACGGAGACACTAATCTGCAAGTATAATTACGTAACATTTTACACATGTATTAAAACTCAAAAGTATTATGAATTATAGTTTACTAAGCTCCTAAGTCTTCTGCTAAACTTTTCTTTGTATGATTAGGTTGGAGATGAATATGTATTAAATGAGTAAGGAAAAACAATTTTCTTAACATGTCACTTTGCTCAGGGTACGATGAAAATGATAATAAATTCTTTGAGATTCGTGGAAGGATATACGATTATTATGTGACTGCACGTTTGTATACTACGGTGCGTGCATAATTATATGTATTTTTGATGTGTATGATTCATTTAAGTTTACATTTTATTTTTCTTTTCTGTTCAGTGGCTGAACACTACACTTTCAAGAGAGTATTTTGTTGCTCATTCTTAACTTCACTATAGTGTTCATATAAAATAAAATTTTTAAATCAGGTAACTTCACATGCTAGAAAAAAGTATTTTGCGAAAAATGTCGCGGGGAAGCGATTCAGTGGTCAAATCAACGTGGGGCTGCTAATCGGCGTTAACACGAAAACCCGAAACACTTTCTGTTTATGTAACATGTTTTTGACATGGATGTGTTTGCTTGTCATTAACAAGCTTGAAATGGTGAAGCTTTTTAGTTCTGACGTAGGTTGCGTTACAGGCGCGGCGAAGCGTATGCGACTGACATCAAAACAAAAGGACAGTAATGTCCGAAAGCATATTATTATTATATATAAAACGCCATATCAAGAGGAATGTAAATTGTCGAAGAGCTGATGCAAATAAAGAAATGATACCTATAACGAGAGACAATGATTCTTCTTTATTAAAAGCGTTTCCAAACTCAGGACCACTTTGTAGAAATATTTTGAAGAGTCTTGTTAGGTGAATATTGAAAAAGGCCGTACCCCAGTTTGTATTTGTTTGATCAACTTACAGTACACTTAATTGTTCTCAGAACTTAAAACTCTCTCTCTCTCTCTCTCTCTCTCAGACAAACAGGAGAAATTCTTTTATTCTTTCTGCAAGTTATTTCGAAATGAATAACGAATAAGAATTATTATTGTTGTTGTTGTTGATTTCAGTGTGCGAGAGTCCCCCATGTATTCCATATGAAATTACACTATCTATCCACTTTTTGTCTTTAAAACAAAATTTTGTTATGTACGCATGAACAGTAGATTTCGTGCATAAACATAACTTGTTTAATGAATTTGTAATCTCATCCGCTGTGAGAATTGTTCATTCTGGGAGTACCTTTTTTAGTATCACTAAGTCTGTTTTTCCTCTTAATTATCACTTTGGTTTAATTTTAAATGTTTATACAATAGTAAATAAAGTACAATGCACACATTACATTTGTAGGTATAACAACCAACAACCGATTCTCTCAGAGATAATTAAAGATAAACATGTGTGTGTGTGTGTGTGTGTATATATATATATATATATATATATATATATATATATATATATATATATATATATATATATATATATATATATATATATATATATATATACGTATACTTGTGTGTGTATGAGTGGTGGGGAGAGCCATGTATCAGTGGAATAGCACGGGAGTTACTTTCCCGAGGTCCGTAGTTCGTGCCCTGTCTGCATCCCTCTTTTGTCGAGTTGTGAATGAAAGCAAGGAAAAAGGCCAGGGGTTGGCAACCTCTTCCCGGAAAGCTCCACCATTCTGGCGCCTTTCCCCATACAACCCCCACCCCCGTCCTTACTCCTAAGATGAAAAAAGGCATATAACAAACTATATATATATATATATATATATATATATATATATATATATATATATATATATATATATATATATATATATATATATATATGTGTGTGTGGAGACCAAAGTTTTATATAATATAAATATGAAAGGAATTTGAGCTAGGTATTCTTTATGGAGGTTAGGTGCGAATGATTAATGCAAACGGAAAAAGGTTGATGCTTATGTGTGAACTGTATCGTAGTGTATTCCGGCGTACGTATCCGTACTGTATTTCCTGGAGGTGGTAAAAAGGTTACCGTTCGTGATAGGATGGATCGGAGAGTTCTGAGGTGGTTTAGAGTGGAGAGAACGGAAGACAATAGGTTGATATAATAAATAAAGTGTATAATTCGGAAGCACTCGGAGGAAGAAGTAAAGAAAACCTCGGAAAGACAGTGACCTATGTTCCTTGTAGAAAGTCGACTGTAGTCTGTCTTAGGTGTTATGTATATATATATATATATATATATATATATATATATATATATATATATATATATATATATATATATTATACACACACACACACACACACACACACACACACACACACATATATATATATATATATATATATATATATATATATATATATATATTTATATTCACACACGCACGTGGTCTTGGGCTTATGTAATCCTTGCCGTATTTCTGAATGATTCTGCGGCCACAAAGGTACCTCTCTTGATCTGAATGTTTTATTCCTCCCACAATCTCCAAAGTTAATGCCGATTTGTTATCCTTAGACTTAAGAGTATTACTCTGAGCTCACTTTGCCGAAGGCATGTTACATAAAGAAAGTTTTATGGATAACGCTCTAACTCAGCGTTAATGGTAAGGGTTCCCGCCCAATAAAAATTTGCGGCTTCACACGGCCTGTTCGCCCATTGGCCATTTGTGTTGCTAGGTGTTTGTTCGGGATTTACATTGGTTTAAAATGAAGGCGCACGGGGCATCGTCTGCCGGGCCATCCTGCTGCTACAGGTTGGCTGTCTCCATCAGAGACTGTATATTAATGAAGGACGTGTCCCTAAACCTGTGTCCCTTTCCAAGTAGTTCTTCTCTATGCACTGTCAAGGTGTCATCTTCCGGCATGTTTTCAGCGCGACTTGTTTTCTTACTG
>NC_089767.1:14615149-14655149 GCF_040412425.1 Macrobrachium rosenbergii
TCTTGAAATCTAATAAGTTTCATAACTATTAATTTTATTTGTTGTTGATGTTTGAAATGTTCTTTAATTCAAGTAAGTTTTAATACCTTCTCTTGTTACTAATGGGGAGATTAATAGAATGATAATGCAGTATAGAGGTAGAATTCTCTCTCTCTCTCTCTCTCTCTCTCTCTCTCTCTCTCTCTCTCTCTACAGAGCCTTACCATGTCATCTCTCTTAGTACGAATAAGAGAGAGAGAGAGAGAGCGCACTTCACCAGTTGAAATGGTATTCTAGGCCTTTATTTTTTTGGTAAACAGCAGGGTTACAGCCCCTGTGGGAATACCGTGTGCGCAAGATGCCAGTCAAGTGCACGAAACATCTGTGAATGATCTACTCCTGTAACTTGAAAGAGTCCATAGGCACTGTCCGTTCTTTATTTAAAGAAAATAAATAAATAAAAAATAAACGGCATACATACGGATGTAATTGCCTCGATTTTTTTTATTTAGCTTTTTGTGTAAAGAGAGTTTCTGGTATAAATATAATGGGCCCTTTGGTCCTACGCTTTAGCAGCTTACTGTACCTCCGTTCATATTCTCTTTCTTCCATCTTACTTTCCGCCCTCTCCCAGCAGTAGATTTATATTGCAGCTGCGAGGTTTTCCTCTTGTCACGCCTTTCAAACCTTTTTACTGTCAATTTCCCTTTCGGCGCTGAATGACCTCATAGATCCCAGCGCTTGGCCGTTGGCCTAAATTTTATATTCTCTTCTATTCTACGCTTCAGCAGGGTAGCTCTTATCTTTAAAAGTAAGGTTACTGTTTTCATCGTTCGCATAGAAAATGTTTCTTCTATTATATGCATTGTTTGCTAAATAAGCACGCGGCGCCAGTGAGAGGTTGTCTCAGATTTTTTTATAGTGTGTTTCACCTTTGTACGCCTAGCAACCTTGTACCTAAACCTCAGTTAGTATTTCTCTAGAGGTTAATTTTATTTCATTTATCCAGATATCTTCTTTTTCTGTTCTTCAGTGACTCACTCGTCATATTTTCTTATACATTTCCCTCCATGCATCTATATCGTTTTCTTCAATTACACGTGGGTATTTATCTTTTAAAAATCCACTTGCCTTTGTTTTTTTTTTTATAGGAATATCTCTTCATTTATCCATTTGCCTATCCATACATATTCTGTTCGTCCGTCTTTGTGCCTTTATTTATGAGTTCTTAAATCATGTACCAGAATCAACGTTGTTTCCTATTCATTATTTGTAAATTTTTCTCTTCATTTATCCAGTGCATCGTATTCATCTAAAGACGTCATTAAAGAGCCAGAAATGGTAGAATCCCTAACGTGTTTTTGTTAAGAAGAGCAAGGTCTATGGAAAACAGTATCGCTATTTCCTGGAGGAGAGGAAGAGTTCCAACGCTGCTCATCGCCGTCGGTCGGTTCCCTGACCTCTCGATCTGCGTCGGGATTACGAAGGGATTTGGAAGGTCTTAAGAGAGTCTGAGGCAGAACCCCCGAGTGTCCCCTTACATCCCATATAAAGTCCCTGGTGCAGCCCTTCGTGACTTTCTTCTGTTATTCTTACACTTGGAGGGCGACTCGTTTAGGATGCCTGTTTTGGGACAAGGCACTTCTCCTCCGCCTCCTCCTCCTCCTCCTCCTCCTCCTCCTTTATATCATCATCATTATTTTCAATTTACCGGCCTTTCTCATATTTGCTCATGTTTTTGTATATTTTGATGCATATATTCTATTTAGTGTGATGATTATTGATTTGGTCAGGTCAAACACACTTGAATAATGCAATTAGGGAGGTAAGGTGGGAGACTGAAGGATTTAGAACGAATGGTTAAAAGGGACGTTATGGGTTCTTGGACACCGGAGAGAGAGAGAGAGAGAGAGAGAGAGAGAGAGAGAGAGAGAGAGAGAGAGAGAGAATGTTAAGCCGCAAATATTGTTTAATATCGAACTCACTGTACCTTCGGATTAACTTGATTTGCCATTGCTGTTTTATATATGTATAGGAAGGATTTGGTCTTGCAGCATATTTTTATGCTATTAGTTTGCATATAGGTTTGCTACTGTGGTAAACCAATCCGTCGTAGCGGCGCAGGAAGGGTCAGGATTAAAAAGCCACGATGCCACATGTTCAAAACAACTGGTGGATAGTTCACTTTATATGAACATTAATTACGAAATTAGAAAGAAGGTCATAAGATGTATTATGCTAAAAGAATTAAACCATTTATAGTACTTTGCATCACCTGTAAATAATGAAATAGAATGTTATTTACAGAAGTGTGGCACAAACAGTCCATATTTCTGGAAAACAAAGTCAGGTCAGCATGGGTGAGTGCTCCTAATTATCTTGGATAATCCCATTCGTCTTAGCTTCCCGAATGTCAGTTAAATCTCTTTGACCATTTGTTATTCTTAAATCTCTCTCTCTCTCTCTCTCTCTCTCTCTCTCTCTCTCTCTCTCTCTCTCTCTCTCTCTCTCTCTCTCTCTCTCACACACACACACGTTTTAAAAATAGAAAAATATCTGCATTGCAGACAATGAAAACATTAGAAATAGAAACATTAGGCTTTATTTGTTTTTCGTAAGTCAGCCAATGACTTAGTCATGACAACAGACTGCAAATTGCAGATGTATACAGTATACCTTAAGAGAAACTCATTTTTCATAAGAGGTTACGATAATTATTTTATTTAGTTCCATTTATCATTTTGCATAACTGATTATTAATAAAGGCATTTAAACAATTACACAAGTCTAATGGATAAAAAAACGATAAACAGTGAGAGAGAGAGAGAGAGAGAGGTGCTGGGCAAAGAGGTAAAGTTTTGGAAAGAGATTAGTATAAATCCCAAAGAGCAACCTTTACTGATGAGAGAGTTTATTCGAGATTTAACTACTATTGTTTTTCTATAGTTTATATACCCATAGGGGGGTTAGCGCCATGAGTGCACCTCACGTGGTGCACTGTAGACACTGCTCTAGGGTCTATGCAGCGTACCTTCGGCCTCTAGCTGCAACCTCTACATCATTCCTTTTATTAATAAAGTACCTCCGTTCATTTTTTCTTTCTCCCTTCCGACTTTCCATCCTCTCCTAACGGATGTTTCATAGTGCAACCGCGAGTTTTCTTCCTGTTACACTTTTCATACCTTGTTACTGTCAATTTCCGTTTCAGCGCTGAATGACCTCGTAGGTCCCAGTGCTTGGCCTTTGGCCTGAATTCTATATTCTATTCTATTCTATTCTATTTTATAGCGTGAGTAGGTGTGTTTTGAATTTACTTATTTTATTTATTATTTTTGCTTTCTTTTTTGACATAGGCTAACGTAGAGGGTTTATTTAAGAGGAATTTCGAAGCGTCACTCTTGTGATGCAGCCGGTTACTCTTGGCTCACAAAATCGTTCGAACCTTAATCGGGGCTGGGAAAGTAACGGCCCGTTTCCTAGAAAATCCAGGTTGCCGCTTTTAACCTAAGCAGTGAATCATGAACGTGGTAGTTCTTGGACTGCTGTAGGTCGCGGCTGGGGTTCGAGAAAGTAAAGCAAAGACGTGAGTGATCATTGCACCGTGAAAATGTAAACCATCATCTTGAAATTAATAACGGTTACGACGAGTAATCCTCACCCTGCTCGAGCTAGAATTTGCTTCATATGGTTTATCTCTCACGTATAGCCTATGGAAGCAACATAACGATTCTTTACCGGAAAGGCAACGCTGTTGTAATGCCTTGACCTCCTGTGATTTTGATCTCAAAAGCCAGTGCGTTTCTTAAATTGGACAGTGACTGTTTTATCCTTGAACTTTGTAAGTTATTCCTGGGAAATTAAGGTTTGCGTAACACATTCATCCTATTGGACTATATTTTGTGTTTGATTTTGGTAATGGAAGATTTTTTGTTAGTTTTTATTGTTATTGACGTAAATTTCATTGATAATATAATTCTTATTGCTGTTGTTGACAGACACCATTTTATCATCATTCTCAGTGAGTGCTAAGTATTTTTACGTGAGGCATGTAATATTCAGCAGGCTTTGAGGCTCATGTGTTTTATTTAAAAATATTGCATCCGAATACATCGTCACTCTTTCATATTCTACTCCCAAAGCTCTACTACTCCTCTGCATGTTGAGTTGACTTTGTGTATCCTTTTACACATTCAAAAGCCGTTGTGCTTTTAAATCACTTGAAGTTCTGCATTAAAACAGGCATCGTTTTGATTAAGCTATATTCAACTGTGTGTAATCGTACCCTTAAAATTGTTCATCATTCGTTGATATTCTCTCTCTCTCTCTCTCTCTCTCTCTCTCTCTCTCTCTCTCTCTCTCTCTCTCTCTCTCTCTCTGAAGTGGTTTGTGCCTCTAGTTACCGGAAAATATTGTCAACAGAGTTATAATAGAAACCAATATATACTTAAGAAAATACCAGAATTCATATGTAGTGTAATAATGAAACTTTGTTACGGATTACCGGAGAATCTTCACGTGCGAAGAGCATACAAGAAAAAAGAAAGTTATTGTGGTCAGTAAAACCGTGCAAATCTGATTTGTCTCTTAGTTTCGGACCAATATGGGGAGTTGCTGTCATCAGTGCTGCAGATTGATAGTTCAGAAAAGGGATTTTATGTAACTCAAACACAACACGCACATACTTTATATAATTTATATATATATATATATATTATATATATATATATATATATATATATATATATATATATATATATATATATATATATATATATATATATATATATATATATATATATATATACTGTGTATATATACATAATACATATATATATACATACATACATACATTATATGTATACAGTATATATGTGTATATATACACGTTATATATTCAGTATTTATATATATGTATATATATTATCTGAAAAATATGCTGGAAACCTGATTCAAACTTAATTTAATAAATATGTCAGCGGATAACGTCAATAAATTTAATGTGTATTTTAGGAAAGTGGTAAATTTCAAAAACAGGACACTATATTCGTTGCTCAGTATTTCCATTCATTCAGATATTATTAAAACCGAGACTGGAAGAAAAGAATCGAATTTTATTGTTCATGTAAATCTGCCCAGTATGGTTGTGGCACTTGCATCAGAACACCTGATCGTTAGGTTTCTTTCAGATGACTGATCATTATCTTGCATGAATGAGTTGGTCTATTTATTTTAGATTAAACCCAAATGGAATTTTTTTATAAGTCCTCCTACCCTGACCAGGATTTGAACTTGTGCCCTTTAGAGTTGGAAGTAGGGTGGCAGTGACTATAACTATTCATCCGTCAAGAGAAGTGTATGTTAACATCAATTCTTCTGTAGATATTCCTTTTGAATGCAGGTTCTGTACTTAGAATTGAAATCAGCCCATCTTCGCTATGAGAGGTGAATACTGGATTTGTAGCACGTGGCTATGTTTGACAGTGTCCATTTACACATGACATCTTTATACTTTCATTCATTAACCTACAAATAATCCACCATTATCGAATTCACTTAACTTTGAGGACAATTTACATCCAAGAGGCATTGTAATTGTTGTGGTGTGTGGGATTATTTATTAACGTCAGTTTTTTTAATTGATACTTGTGAAAAATACTTTAAGAAATGATATTAGTAAGCGTTTTATTCTCAGTTTTTCATTAAAGACAGTACATCAATTCTGTATCAGGGTACATATTCATTTCATTTAATAGTAATTTTTTTTAACAAATGGGAGAACCTAATCCACTATGTGAATTTTGTATGGTTATGTCTAATGGCACATTACTGCAATAATCATTTCGTGCTGTCATATTTATTATGATGGACCTACTCTGTAATTGAACCATACTTAGTAAATGCAGTTGTTATATATCATTGTAAAATGGGATACCTATTATGAAATTAGGTATAACTCTTTACAGAGTTAACTCCAAGGTTTCTCTCTCTCTCTCTCTCTCTCTCTCTCTCTCTCTCTCTCTCTCTCTCTCTCTCTCTCTCTCTCTCTCTCAAGTCTGTTATTGTTTCCTTTCATATTTTTTATTTTTCTCTTCCTTAACTTACCCGTTTGGCCTTGATACGAGATGTGGGTGTATATCCCTGCAGAGTGTGTTAGGTGGGATAGTTTTTCTCTAAGCCTTGGGGTTAAGTGGCTTTAAGAGTAGGCCTTTGATGTTGATTCTAACCCTTTTTCTCGCCCGGTATCCTATCTTTTGTTATTGTTAGAATAGGAAACAAACCCGCCCTCTCTCTCTCTCTCTCTCTCTCTCTCTCTCGCTGGCCCCGTGGCTCGGGTGGTAGCGTGGTCCAGTCCACAGTGAACGACCCGTGTTCGAATCACGAACCGAACAGAACAGAGGGCTCGTTTCATTTTAAAAAAATCCGACGTGCCTTTGTTGACCTCAACAATGAATTGCGTACGTAGTTGTTTGTCGACTGTTGCGGGTTACAACGAGAGAGAGAGAGAGAGAGAGAGAGAGAGAGAGAGAGAGAGAGAGAGAATGGTTCCCCTTCTTCGATGAACGAGATGACTTTGTTGAGGCCTTCCCAAGAGCTGGATGCAATCACTATTTATACTTGACTCTGACAGGAATGATGTCAGCTCTGACTCTGGTCTTGAATTGATGTGCCAGATCAATTTGAAACTGCATCGTGTGTTAGGATCTGAGGATCGTTGAACCGGCCAGTAGCACCACGCTGTGGTCCATCAGAAAAGACTTCCAGGTATGAATTTAATTGTTTTGAAAATGTTCACTGTTGGATGTGTAGCGATAGAGACTGGTTTTCTTGTTAGAGGTGTGAGTACGAAAGATGAATCATGAACAATCTCAGCCAGATCGTAATGTTGTTTAGGTAAGTTAGAGAGCAGTTGGCCCTGTGTCAGGGTTACAGCTAAATTGAAGGTCAACCAATATCCTCTAATGATAGGATATTCAGCTACTTTTGGAGAACGCGTTTATTTATTTATTTTTTTTTTTTTTTACTTATATTACACAGCCTTCAAGTCTGCACTGAAATCTTACTTCCATAGCTTTCAGGCATGGCTAAAAATGGGAGGTCATGCATTTTCTCTTATTTCAGCGTGAAACGACATTGTATATCATAATTGTATATCATAATTATTTTGTCGACCCGAATTACGATATTGGGAAACATCCCAACGGGATGTTATAAAGCCAAGCTTTTGATAATCCACTTAACCCACGTTTCTAATTTTACTCCATTATATGCAATCACATGGTCTGGTTCACAAACTCAGTTCTTAGTATTCTGATTGCCATGTTTTTTATGATTGATCGTATAGAATAACGCCGACATTTCATTATAAAAGAGTCATGTAATCTAATAGATGTTTGATTTCTTTGCTGGTGAAATGTGAGAGCTTGTGGTTATTATACAGTAGGTACATCTCGTGTACTTTCACTCGTTCAGTGCTTCAGATGACGGAGTTTCTTCTCGGTGATTCATTATCTACTGCTTAAAGCTGGGTACGTTTGAGCTGCTTCATTTAACCAAGAAAATAAATAAATTGTTAAGTACGAATCAACTAATTTCTTGAAATTGAAGTGCCTTTACTTAAATTTACTGACTTGCAAAAGAAGTAAATGTAATCTTTTGATTACTGACGGCACAGATTGTTCCTTGGTATGAACTAACAGCTGAATTGAGTTTGAAGAATATGTACATTATTTAAATTGTAATGTTTAGTTTTTTAAACTCAACCCAAGTTTTGTGCTCAAGTTTCTTTTTGTGTGAGATTTATGTAGAAGTATTCCTGATCCTTCCTGGTATTTCAATGAAGAATAATCTGCATCACAACGGCAGTTCTCTGCATATTTATTAAAAAGTTCTGAGGTAGAAGTAAGCAAAATTTTTCTGGGCTTTTTCATTACTGACGGCACAAATTGTTCCTTGGTATGAACTAACAGCTGAATTGAGTTTGAAGAATATGTACATTAAATAAATTGTAAAGTTTTTGAAATCAACCCAAGTTTTGTGCTCAAGTACGTGAGTCTTTAGATTTATGTGAAATTCTGATCCTTCCTGGTAAGTTTCGATGAAGAATAATACTGCATCACAACGGCATATCTATTAAAAGTTCTGAGGTAAAGTAAGCAAAATTTTCTGGGCTTTTGATTACTGACGGCACAGATTGTTCCTTGGTATGAACTAACAGCTGAATTGAGTTTGAAGAATATGTACATTATTTAAATTGTAATGTTTAGTTTTTTGAAACTCAACCCAAGTTTTGTGCTCAAGTACGTGAGTCTTTTGTGTGCAGATTTATGTAGAAGTATTCCTGATCCTTCCTGGTAAGTTTCGATGAAGAATAATACTGCATCACAACGGCAGTTCTCTGCATATTTATTAAAAAGTTCTGAGGTAGAAGTAAGCAAAATTTTCTGGGCTTTTGGTTTAGTTTCCTTTTTCATTTAATCACTTTTTTATAACTAAATACTTAATTCTCGCCAAATGCTATATATTGTAAACGCATTTATTTGTTTATTAAAATATACAAGCATTCTCTCTCTCTCTCTCTCTCTCTCTCTCTCTCTCTCTCTCTCTCTCTCTCTCTCTCTCTCTCTCTCTCTCTCTCAGAGGAACCAACAAAGACAGTAAGCATTAAGTGTTATGTACGTTGGGTTTTTTTATTTATTACATTGTTTAGACTCGTGTGGAGCAATCCCAAATGCCATGGAATGAGATGCAAAACAGCATTGTGAGAAAGTGGAAGCATAATTAAGTACAGAGAAAAAGAACATGGGAACACTTTAAAGTAATTATGGAGTTTCTATAGAGCGCTTAGAGCACTACATCCATGGCAACGAGAAGAACGGTAGGTGCTACGGATCATTTAGATGCTTATGAATTTGTACGTTTATGGATTTTGATCTTAGGATGCCAGGATGTCTCTAATTGTAGTTTTTTGCATTAGTAGAAGTAGATGTGTTATAAAAAATGTCTAGTCTATATTGATCATCATCGCATCCAAGGCAGTGCGACGAAAAGGGCCTCCGTGAAATTCCGTCACTTATGGCTTTGCTGTGCTTTGTCTTCCACAAATCTCCACTCATCTACAGCCACTTGTCTCTTAGTTCTCATCCAAGTAGATCTAGGTGTTTTAACTCTTCTGGTAGATTAATATGTAACAATTCCTGCGGTAATGTTGTTATAAACTACAACCACGGAACTATCATCTAGAACACCATATCATCAAGTACTACGTATTATGAAGTAAAAAATGGAGAAACTTAGTACCTTTTGAATAAATTGACTGCAGTGATATTTATAGTTAAAATATGAAATTCACGAGTCTCTCCATTTGAAATTAACCCAGAAGGTTGTGTCTGAAGCCAGTGAATTTCAGCGCAATATTGGGGAAAAACATTCAATTCAAAATAGCAATTCATCCCCCCTTTGGCTAACCCACGATGAATAATTCAACGAGATCACTGATGAGTTAATTACTCTGTGAAATTGATGAGGCTTCCCGTCCCCTCTGGAAACTGCTGGGGATTTGAAACGAAAAATAGTTCGCCCGTGATAAAGAAAACTGAGGCTGTTGGAGTTTGCTGTCTTATGAATCACAAGTTTTTCCTATTTCTGCGGTTGCAGTTGGGATTCTAGTTACGTTAGTTGCATAGAAACTTGATTATCTGAGAGAGAGAGAGAGAGATTGTGTTGCAGTGTAATTTCGCAACTGAGTTGCTTTCAGTATGGCTTCTGAGTTGTAAACATATAATTAAATGAGTGAAGTCGTTCTCAAAGAACCTGTGGCATTCTCATGCTAAGTGTGGGTATTATTATTATAATTATTGTCTTTATTATTATTATTATTTTGATAAGATACAATTATTCTTCAGATACTCATAGGATGTCGTGCGGTTTTTACATATAATATGTACCGTACTAGACTGTTAGTTTGAATGACTGATGATTCATGACGCCCAACAAAAAATACATATATATGTTTGTGTACGCACTACGCACACACACACACACACACACACACACATATATATATATATATATATATATATATATATACTGTATAATATATATATATGATAACAATTAAAAAGGAAATGGAGTTCTTAATTGTCAACAGTTACGCCTTCCATCAGGCCTCACAATTTATATAATATTTAAGAAAACATATATATATATATATATATATGATATATATATATAACATAAATATATAAATATTTATATATTATATATATATAAATATATATATATATATATATATATATATATTTTATTGTCTAATGAGTCTAAACGGGTAATTGATGAATGAATTGATATTTAATCCCAGAATTTGTAATTGATTTTGATATTAAAATTGTCATTTCAGGACGAAATATTGCCATAAAAATATACAGGCATAGGTATATGGAGGGCTGTTTTTGAGATCAGATATCTATGCCGATTGTTTACATACTGAATTCGGTTTATTTCTAAATTGACGATTGTCCTCGAGAGAGAAGAATGAATAGAGAGAGAGAGAGAGAGAGAGAGAGAGAGAGAGAGAGATGTTTCTTTTGTGTAAAATTTGACTAAAAATGCATTGTTTTGAGATCGATCCAAGTCTTTCTTTAACATGGCAATGTTATTTTGTTGCAAGTGATGATATTTATTGAGAATAATTAATTTCACTGAACAGTAAAATGTTGAATGAAAATTATTCTCTAGTTTTGTTTTTCTTGGTGAAATATGTTCGTACATGCAATTTCAAAATTACATGTAAGTGTAATTTATTTAGAATAATAAATTTAGCAGCATTACTCTTCAGAATGTACAAAGCATACTTCTTCTGTCTTCCTTAAACTTCTATCGTTTTTATAACATTAACTTTAGGGCAGAGAGAGAGAGAGAGAGAGAGAGAGAGAGAGAGAGAGAGAGAGAGAGAGAGAGAGAGAGAGATATGTACCAAAGATAAGTCACCCTCGGACAAGGTTTCGAGACAGAATACCTAGAAAAGGGGAGACCCTAAAAGGGGTGTTTACTGGGCGCACCCCCTAAAAGGGAATGGAAATAAGGGGCGATTCCTATGTCGTATGCGGGAGAGGAGGTAGACGGGGGAGATGAAAGGGGGGAGGGGGAGTAGATGCGTATGGGATACGGGAAAGGATGTAAAAGTCTAGCCGCTGAGTTCTATTGTTGTGTGAGATTTTATTGGCTGACAAATGGTCCTTCCCTGACGTCCCAGAGTAGATGCCATGTGCGAAAGAACGTATGAAGATGTCTAGGAGAAAGTCATTTCTCTCTCTCTCTCTCTCTCTCTCTCTCTCTCTCTCTCTCTCTCTCTCTCTCTCAAAAAAAAATATTCTGCAACATATTCTCTGCGTATTTTTTTTTTTAGAGATGGAGATATGCAATATCTTTGTTCTTTTTAAAGGTATACGTGAAACTTATTTAATGCATTTTTTTTTTGGTTTCCTTAAAATCCGATCGATTTCAAGTAAATACATTGGAATTTCGTGAGGAGTACCTGTCTTAGGTAAACGTTATTCCATTCTCTGTGTGTTTCCTCTTCTAGGCAATTTTGTTCAGACTTTATTGTTGAGATATCGTTAAACGTCAACGAACGCGTTTCCTGAACGTCGCGTTGGTAGGAAGCTGCAGGATGGCGTACCCGCAAGGTTAAGGAACTACCGAACGACCTTATCATGATTTATACATCACATTAATTATTTATATCAGGTAAGTAAAGTTCGGTCATGGTCGTCTTCAGTGTAGCATGAAGAGTTGATGTTTTTATTTCGTTTGTTTTCGCAGACTAATATCTTTTAGCGTTTGCGTAGCAGATTTTAATAGAGATATCTTAGAGAGAGCTGCTAAAATCCATAATACATGTAAATAAATTATTGTAAAGCTGTTGAAGATAGTGTTCAATCTGGAGGGACATACATCGCATTGAGGAAGTTCTTGTGTGTGTGTGTCTGCTTGTGTTTCCACTTCCTTTAGCTTAGAAATCCAAGAGTTTCACCTCGGTTCTGATCTTTAGGGCGTCTGCATATTAACATAATGCTTAGAAATTTGTACATGTGTTTAGAGGACAATTATGTGATTGAAGGCTTAATCTTTATATTTGCTTATCATGTGAAATTAGTCATTGTGAGCTACTGCTCTCTCTCTCTCTCTCTCTCTCTCTCTCTCTCTCTCTCTCTCTCTCTCTCTCTCTCTCTCTCAATTATCATTGTATGCTATTCCCCCTCTCTCCGTTGGTTGTTGAGTTACGGCATACGTTCGTTAACGCATATCCCGGGGTCATGTGGCGAAAAACAGATGGAGTTGGCTTGAGTGGAGAGAGAGTGGGAGAGAGTTTACCAACCGAATAAATATGAAATATTAATTTCCTCATACGTATAATCTTCCGTCGGTTGCATCATTTTCTTATTTTTGATTGTTGTCCCATTTATGTAACACTTGATTGGAAGTGTCGAATGCAAGGTCGAAAGGTTATGTGTTTTGTACATGTTTTATATTTGTACATGTATTTCTTAATTCTTGTTAAGAATTGATGGCAGCTGACAAAATATTTTTTCATAAACCAATCAATAAATAAAAAGAATACTCGATAATTTCATATATGATCGGCAGTTCCGTGTAGTTTATATATTAGAATAAGCTGTATCTCTATACACTTGTTTATGTGCACGAGTCCATTTACTTTGGTGCTTTTAAGTATAGGATGATATTGTCTTTCGTTGGCTTGAGCCATGAGGGCACTAAAAATGGGCTTTTCTTAGACACATTGATTAGCTCTCTTGACCCCAGTGCCTGGGTTCTGGCACTAAATACATCCGTGGTCGGTCTCAAAACTCTTCAGGCTTATTCTTTGCATTAACTAGATGATCAAGTGAACGGTGAATACTCACTTTCGTGTTGTGTGTGTGTGTGCGTTAGCCCCTGTGAATTATTCATGAAATGAATAAGTTGACCTCTCGGAACTTGATTGGTGGAAGAATGCAGTCAGTCTGCCAGCTGGGGCTGTGGGCTAAAACTCCTTTGGTGTGTTTTGCATATTAGTATTCCTTGCATTAAGTCACCTGCCTCCGATGCCAAGGATATCCACCTGTTTATAGTTTTTCTGTGAGGATCGAGAAGATTATGTTGCCAGATGAGAGAGAGAGAGAGAGAGAGAGAGAGAGAGAGAGAGAGAGAGAGAGAGAGAGAGAGAGAGAGAGAGAGAGAGAGATGTAATTTCAATGCTATGCTTGCGTTTAGACGTATAGTATATCCATGAACAAAAAGAAACCGATCTGTCATGATTTTAACATAATAGGCGATTGCGTTTCCTGAGGCGAGATGATATCTTCGTCAGTTGTTGAAGGTAAGAAAAAATGTTGCATGGTTGTTTATACGGTCATTAACTCGGCCAGAGTGCAAGTTCGTACGATGACAAGTATATAATTTGAGTAACTAAATTGACGAGAACGACCATCTGGCACGCAATCACTTTCCTTATGTTAGCGTGAGATTATCTTTGCTTGCTTACAAAGGCCATACTTTGAAAGTACAAGTCTGAATCATATACACCGAATGGTTTTACATTATATGGGAATTTCAGAACAAAATACATGTGACCTGGGAACTGCTTGAGAAATGCCTGAGCTAACGTTAGGTCAGCTCTGACTGGATGCTACTTGCTCAGTAATTTGGGTACCCAGGTGGTTTGATGTCTAGATGAAAACGACTCATAGTCATTGGCTAGTTTTCTGGCTCTGAAACTTTCAGCTTTTTCGGTGTTCGTTTATTTATCAAAATGCAAATGTATTTATTCTTTCTTTAAAGAATATTTTCTTTCTTCAGCGCAGAAATTAGGAACACTGAATGACAGATGCAGTTTTAAAACCGTTTAACTCAATTAAGTGCTCAGTGATTCAGATTTAGTTATCTTTCACAGGTTTTTTTTTTTTTTTTTTTATTTAATTTGATAATCTCAAAAGGTTTATACTTATAACATTAGCCCAGTGGATAATTTAGTAATTTGAGTTTCTTGGGAAAATTGAAGACGTAAATGATGCAAAGGGTTCTGCGCATATGTTCACACATTTTCAAGAACGCTTACGTAATGTTTGGAGTAAGGGACTTTTTTTCCTTTTTTTTTTGCTGTTCGTTGGATAATTCTTTGGTAGCTTTTGGTGTGTTAGAATGGGTTCTGTTGTCTTCTCTCTCATGCTAAGAAAGACTATTGCAGAATGTATGAAGTTGCATTGGTAATGAATCAGATTCTTCTTTCTTTTTGGCTTACTGACTTCAGTTGCGTTTGCGTCAGTCGGTATAGTCACCTGAATCCTTATAATATGCATCGGCAAGTTTTCGTTTTCCATTAAGAAATTGAAATTGCGGCCGGAGAGAGAGACAGGTGTTTGGTATGAAACGAGAGGAAAGACGCGCTAAACGTCCCCGAAAGGAAGATGGAACGAAAGTCAAAAGAAGAAATTGTGCACAAGTGTCGTCTATTAATTTAAAGCAACGCGTTTCATATTTTCTGTATTTTTTATCTTCTTGGCAGAAGTTTTGAAGGAAAAGGTAAGAATTGCTGCTATTTTGCTCCTCTTATTTACCTTTACAGCGACAGCTGTTTCAGTCATTAACTCATGGCTGTCATCAGGGCAATTGTACAAAGAAACTACATTGCTTATGTAATGGCAGTTCAGTCGTGCAAGCGAAAATGTTAAACAAGAAAAAACGCAAAAATTAAAAAGAAACAAGATTGGAGAAAGCTTTGGGACATGAAACTTTGAAAGATTAGTTCCTTTGGTTCCACTGAGTCAGTGAAATTTGTCCCCCATTTGAGGGGAGGCTATTGTCTGAGGACGTATGAATATTCAACACAGCTTTTTGAAGTTTGATGCTATCTGCTTAAGAAATCACCGGCCACCCAAAGTTATCTTCTTAGTTAATAATTTCATCTAAAAGCGATTATTTCACGTACATCGAAAAAAAAAAATGCTGATGTAATGAAGATTTCATCTTTTAGCCCATCTCAGCAAAGGAGTCATAGGGGAAAAGCCTCTTTCAGGTGACATTATCAGAGATACTGATTTATTTCACAGAGTATAACTGGGTTAGGTGGTGACCGGTGAAGCAGTGAGCTTCACACTTTAGTGGTCTGTGTTGAATATTAATGTCTTCAGACTATGTTCTCAACTCCATCTGGTGGCTTTCAGGACTTTCCATGACCAAAGGAGTTTGTCTTTCCGGCTTTCATATTTCTTTGTTAGTTTTCACTTTTATATTTACGTTTAAATTATTGCTTGTATGACCAGTGTCATTTCCTTGTAGTTTTGCCTTGATGATAGCTCTGAGTTGATAGCCGAAACAGCTGATAGTGTAAGGGTAAATAAGTGGAGCAGAATAGCAGTAATATTTGTTTTTTTTTATTCAAAACTTCAGCCATCAAGAAAGACAGTACAGGGAATTGGAAACATTTTTCTTAGTATTTTATTAATAAAGGCCACATGTACATTACCATTTAACAAGCATTGCCCACGAGGCAGACCATACAAGTGTATGTATGTACAGTATGTGTATGTATATATATATGTATATATATATATATATATATATATATATATATATATATATATATATATGTACATGTGTGTGTGTGTGTGTGTGTGTGTGTGTGTGTGTGTGTGTGTGTGTGTACGTCTATATAGTGTATGGTGCGTTTCGTAGACAAACTAAGTTTATGGTTTTCATCCCTGTGGTAATTGTTTTACTTTTCGATACGTTCCTTGTGGTCTGTTTCTGCACCTCTCCCTTCCGCTGTGGTGCGTCTGTCCTCTTTGTTATGTTGGTGTTGTTTCCTCTATTTGCCTTTTATGTATCTTTGGGCTTACTTTTATTATTCTTTTATCGTTGCGCAAGTTTGCGTTTGAGTGTTTAGTGGGAAGATTTTGCCACAAACACCGGTTTGAGGATCCCTTTATGGTCTTGTTCAAAAAGATGGTTATTTTTTTTTTCCTGTGGCTAATATATTTTGTGAGAGCTGAATTTTTGTTTGCCATGTATAATGTGTTAGCGTTAAATCTGAGTAATATTTGACGATATATTTAAGTAATTTTACATACATTATCTTCGTTCATTGTCGGTAAAGACTATTTTGAATTGATCAGATCTTTCGACTCAGACGTACATTGGTAAACGTTATTCAGCCAAAAACGAAGGTATGTATTGTTTTAAATTTGATACGTGGACAGAAATTTTAAACGTTCCAGTTAATTAAAACCATAAAAATTATTGTATTTAAACGTTTGATGGTGAATTTGCTTTTGGACGCATGTTTTAGGCTTGGACGCACTGTACGAAAAGGCGTCAATGATTTTACATTTTTGTAAATTGTAGGCTTTTGTAAAATTACAAAGCAAAACGTAAGGTAGGTGCATGACATTTAGATATCTTTTTTTAAAGAGAGAATTTTCATTTTTAGATTTTTTATCGTGTAAACGCCGTTCATTTTAATTTTTGTCTTGGTTGCTATTTTTTATATCTCACATTTTTGCATCGAAAGTACTGTTACACTCGTTTTCTCTCCAACCGTAAAACTGTGGCTTTTATATATATATTTTTATAGTTTGGTTTTTATATATGGTTCATCATAACTTTCCCTATATATATATCCGCCTTGTGTTTGTCTCATTTCAGTGTTTTTATTATTTTTTTTTTTTTTTTGTACAGTTTTTTTTAACTCATACACACTCACAACTTTCCCAGTGCCTGTCCACACTCTTTTCAGTGTTTTTATTATTTGCATATTTTTTCTTCGCTGTACAGTTCTTTATTTATACACACACATATATATATATATTGTATATATATTTGTGTGTGTTTTTTTTCTGGCAAAGTTTTCCTTCAAGTAATGCACATAAGGCACCTGTAACTGGGGCACCTGTAACTTACAGGCAACATTTCCAATACCCTCAGTACCTCTTCCTGTATTCACAGTTGAAATTTTCAGAGAGCAAAAAAAGTTGCTTGTGTTGATCCATTTATTTAGTCCTTATCCAACAGCTATTTCAGTCATTAACCCATGGCCTTTTGTAGGACTACACTAGATCTGTTACTGAACTACACTCCTATTTATAGGTGAGCACAGATTGAAAAACAAGAATCCAAAATGAAAAGTCAAGTTCCACAGTTCAGAAAAGTGAAGACCAACAATTTTTGCAGGCCAGGATGCTCTGTGTCTAGCGCAGTTTATATTTTGTGTGTGTGTGTGTGTTTAATTTCAAGAAGTTGTCTCATAAGTATGATGGAAACTCGGAAGTGTAAACCTTATGTGCCTTTTATCCCGCCTTGCAATAGCAATTGAATGTTCATGCTTGGTGGCGCAGTATGTAAATATACGTTTTTTAAGTGGGCGCCTGCATGCATGCCAGTGCTGAGTTTGTCTGTGGTAGTCACACAGTTATTATGTAAATAAGATGGCTCTTATTATATATAACTTAATTGTCACCATTTAATGTCTTTGTTTCCAAATGCAATGAAAATGAAACTCTCTAACACCTAGTCAAATCAAATCCCTCACTTTTTTCGGCGCTTGTATTTGTGATAAGAATTTTGGCCAAATAGTTCAGGAAGCATTAATCCTTCAGTTTTCAACATAAAGGAAAAAGATGCATTCTTCATGCAAAGCTGTTGCATTTTTCACCATAAGCTACTCGCTTGATGGTCGTCCTCTTCATTTCATTTGTATGTTTGTTTATTTTTATTGTAAATGGGGTGATTCTACTGTTATTACCCTTCTTCATTTACGTTTAAAATGACGATTACATAGACCTTTTGTTCTAAAGCTTGTCGCAAGAGGTATCTAAGTACCGATTAAACTGTTGTTATTGAACTTCCCATCCCCAGAAAACTGTTTTAAGTAGTACGTCGTGTTTTGTTCACGGATCTCGTTTCAGAGGGTCTTTATCAGGAGCTCTCGTAGTTTTCTACTACGTGTAAAATCGTAAACAAGGCTCGTGTCTCTTGTTTCAAGGGAAGGACTTCTAACTGGTAAATTACTACTACTCAGAACAGGGTCCTATACGGAGTGGGATATATTGTGTTTGTTTCTATTTGAGTTGTAAGGGCAAGGGAGCTACATTATATTACACACGCATACACACACACACTTGTGTGTATGTATGTATGAGTGTGTGTATGCATAAAACAAGAGAGAGAGAGAGAGAGAGAGAGAGAGAGAGAGAGAGAGAGAGAGAGAGAGAGAGAGAGATGTAAATCGTGATAGGACAGGTATTATCTGCAAAAGCTGAACAAGTACAAGCAAGAAGATTAAGAAAGCGAGGTGCTTAATGTAGCACAAAGGTAAGAAATGTATTCAAATCATGGCCTTTGATGGTGTAGATAAGGAATTTCGACTTAATTATCCATTGAGCTTTCAAGAATGAATACCCAAATTAGTGTACACATACACACAATATATATATATATATATATATATATATATATATATATATATATATATATATATATATATATATATATATATATGTGTGTGTGTGTGTGTGTGTGTGTGTGTGTGTGTGTGTGTGTGTGTGTGTGTGTGTGTGCTTATAATCACTCTTACCAGTGATTTTATATATCAAATACCACCGACAAGAAATGATGGTTTAGTTAGCAACAGACCGGACACCGGTTAGAAACTACAAGGGTGTTGTAATTTCTTCCTGGTGATGTGATATATATATATATATATATATATATATATATATATATATATATATATATATATATATATCATATATGCATATACATATATAAATAAATAGATAAAAAGATAGGTGTGTGTGTGTATTTGTAAGTTTTGTAAACATCAGCTATGTGACTTTCATCTGGTTCCAAAGATTGTTCTTATGTATGTTTGATATATTGGAAGAAACTAGTTATAGGGCAGCATTTAAAGCTGCTTGTCAAGGAAATAAATTGTCCTTTGTTTGGTGAAGTTGAACACAGACTTTCCCCTTTTTCATTAAGACAGCGCAAGCGAAATAGGATGATCAATTTTCACGGGACATTAAGGGAGTCTTTTTATGTTGAAGGAGAAACATGATGGATGACTGGACGGATGAGCAATAAAAAGAGAATTAATGTGGGAATGAGAGAACGGGATGAGGAATTTGAGAATAAAGTTTCACAGAAAAAAGTCGTGTAGAAAATTATGATTGTTTAATGTACGTTCAAAAAAAAAGGTAATGAATACGCACAGTCTTTACTTTTCAAGCTTGAATCCCTGTTATAAAAATATAACAAAAAATCTCTTATTTTGGATTTAAGTCTTTAAATAAATAGATGGATAAATACGTTTTCATTATATGGTGAATACCAGCTTCTCCCCGTCTTACTTTTCAATTAAACGCCACTTGCCAAACAGGCCGACGCCCTTTTGTGCGTGTGGGATCAGATGTAGGAGCAGTTTCAGTACTGGATTTAATTGAAGAAGTCCCTCCATAACTCTTGTTTTTGTGGAGCATCGGGGGCCGTATTCGGCCCTTGTTTGTTGTCCCTTAGCAGAACCTGTATTCTAATTAGGACCTTTACGCCCTTCCCGACCCCGCTGTGCCGATGCCGATCTCTCTCTCTCGCTTCTGCTCGGCGTGGGACTTGTTTTTCTTTCTTTTTAATTAGGTGGTTGTGTTTAGATATGGTGTACTGGGATATTGTTAGCATTTCAGTTTTGTCCCGGTGTCGCGTGTGCTTGAGTTACACTCTACGTTGGAAACGATCAATGGCTATGTTGAAAAGAGTTTTTAATATGGAAAAAAGTTTTTTCTCTTCCCTGTGAAACATTTAGTGTGCACTTGCGTATGTCTGCACACACACACAGACATATATCTATCTATCTATCTATCTATTTATCAATCTATCTATATATATTTATATATATATATATATAATATATATATATATATATATATATATATATATATATATATATATATATATATATATATATATATATATCTATATATATATCTAGCGGAGGGGCAGGGGGTTGTCAAGCGTCCGTAAGTGCATGTGCATGCGCGCTCCATGGCATTGTGAACGTCATTTTAAGAAATAGGAGAAATTTGTGAAAATATGGTTTTAGCCACTGAGATTTCCTCAAGTAACATGATCAGTCATCAAGTAGAATTTATTTAGATTTAACCAGCTTTGTACTGGCAGTGGGATTTCTGAAAACAGTGATTATAGAAGACGAATGATGTCATCGCACCGAAGTAAAAGAAGTCAACCACGAAAGTAAGAAAGAACCAGTATGGTGAGTTTCATTTTCTGTTGAAATAATAAAATACAAAAGAGCGGCGCCAATCACATTTATTAGCAATCTCCTTTATGTTGGATCATGGAACCAGCAAACAGAGGCGTGGCTTGGCATTTACTTAGGACGAACCTGACCCTTTGATACCACTGTGCGGGTGCATGATGGCGATCGTGTTTTAATACAGAATTATTTAAGACATTATGGTTATATCCTGTTGAGAGAGCCTCCTCTTATTGCGTCGCAAAACCAACAAGAACAAGTTACATGAAAGGCTAATTTTTTTATTTAATTTTTGCAATATGCAAGAATTGTGATTAAATTATGTTTGCTGATTCATGAAAATCTGATTATTTATGAGGATCGTGGTTGACACAGGTCTCAAGATTCATGAGTCAAATGATTTATGCCAGCATGATTTATAACGACAGTCAGCGGTTATATGAGATCTTAATACTTTTGGAAGATAAGAATTATGAGAATTTCGTTATGTACATGAATTGGGTATGTTTTCTAGATGTTTATATTGTATGATAATCTCATGACATTTTAGATGTAGATAATGTTGTCATTATGAGAATTTGGCACTTAATTTTGATGTTTTTGGTGTTCTGAACTTTACTTAATTTTACTACGTTTAAGTTTTCTGTAAAAGAAAACTGTTGTGCCGGCTTTGTCTGTCCGTCCGCACTCTTTCTGTCCGCCCTCAGACCTTAAAAATTACTGAGGCTAGAGGACTGCAAATCAGTGCGTTGATCATCCACCCTCAAATCTTCAAACATACCAAATTGTACCCCTCTAGCCTCAGTAGTTTTTATTTTATTTAAGGTTAAAGTTAGCCATAATCGTGCTTCTGGCAACGATATAGGACAGGCTGCCACCGGGCAGTGATTAAAGTTTCATGGTCCGTGGCTCATACAGCATTATACTAAGACCACCGAAAGATAGATTTATTTTCGGTGGCCTTGATTATACGCTGTAGCGGCTGTACAGAAAACTCGATTGTTCTGAGGAAACTTCGGCGCATTTTTTATTTGTTTTCTCTTGTCTGTGCTCCATTTTTCTTCGTATACAAACGTTCTTTGTTCGTGACTGCACGTTTTTAAATTGTATACTGTTGTCACAGGAGGCTTATATAGAGATCAGAATTTAAAACCGTCTCAGTGACAATATTTTCCCTGATTAGAGAAAGCGAGTGATTATAAGTGTTCTATCTTCTCCTTTCTCTCTTTCCTCCGGCCTGCATATCGCTTTGAATGATTTTATTGTTCTGCCAAACTATTATAGGTACACAACACGGTTCAGTGTTTAGGGGTTAAGTTTTGAACAGTTTCGCGTTCAGTTAAAAGGCTTTAATTTTAAGTGGCAAAGGGGATGTGAAAGCCCCTTCTTATCCTGTGGAGAGGTCGGATGACATAGATTTATGGAAAGAGGAAACTTAACGACAACCAGTTTTCTTTCAGAGTAAACACCTAGAGTGGATAGTCGCAAGTTGATTATTTTACTCTTGAGTGTATCGCTCCTTTTAAGAAAGACGCGTATCTGTTTGCTGTCGAGCATTATCTTCAGAACAGGATGGCTTTCTCTGGAAGGCTTTCTCACGCATCTTACGGCAACTCATTTCCTCTTTTTTTTCTTATCTGAATTTTACCTAGTTGGAGGGTAATGTATTGGACAACACCTCTCATCCCGTGGGAGGCTTAACATCAGTAAACGGTGCACATATATAGGACAGGAGTGCCCATAAGGAGCGAGACACAGAGTGGAACAACTGGCATTTGTGCGAGCTAATTTACAAAGCAACATAATATACATGTATGCAAACATAATAGTGTGTATGTGTATGTGTGTGTATATATATATATATTATAAATATATGTATATTATATAAATATATATATTATAAATACGAGTATATGTATATGTATATTATATACATACATACATACATACATATTATATACATACATACATACATACATACATACATACATGGACACCCATAACTATCATTAGGTATATATTTACAAATATATGGCTAAAGAAATAATGAAAATTATCTGAACATACAGTGTCAGTGATAATAATAATAGTAATAATAATAATAATATAATAATAATAATAATAATAATAATAATAATAATAATAATAATAATAGTCACGTGTGATAGTAGTAATAACGACAGGGGTCTTAACATAATTGAAGATTATTATAATAGTAATAATTTTTATTGTTATTATTAATAATAGCAACGAATGTATGCTGTTAGTAACAATGACAATGGTTTTATCAGAGTAGTAGTGCAATATAACATCATCATTCATAATAATAACTGTCGCTCTTGGAAAATGCAACAGTGTAAACAGTCAGCTGATAACAGAATAGCTGGATTATGCAATATGCAAAGCAGCAGTACATCCAAGGGAGGGTAAAACTGAAAATTTGCATATGTCTTATCTTAGTCCTGATCCTTAATCAGTTACATTTCAGACAACAATGAACTTTGGCTTTACTGTTGCGAAGTTTTAAAATCCTTTTAGGGTATCATTCATACTTCAAGGTATTTTTCTTGATTATCGTGTCTCTTCGACCACTGTAGTTTGGGACAAGTCACGTCATAGTGAGTTCCTCATTGGACGGGTGGGTACGTTCTCAGCTAGCACTCCGCTGGCCCCGTGTTCGATTCTCCGAGCGGCCAGTGAAGAAATAGAGGAATTTATTTCTGGTGACAGAGATTCATTTCTCGGTATAATGTGGTTCGGATTCCACAATAAGCTGTAGGTCTCGTTTCTAGGTAACCAACTGGTTCTTAGCCACGTAAAATAAATCTAATCCTTCGGGCCATCCCAGGAGAGGTGTTAATCAGCTCAGTGGTCTGGTTAAACTAAGGTACACTTTTTTTTCCTTCGTGTCATAGTGATGAGGTGTGCAACCATCAGTTTCTCTGCTTATCTTTCAGTAACTTGTGCTGCCTTACCTGGATCCCGTAGTCTGCCATATTAGCTGTACCATAATCTTAACCCTTGCTTTCCAGGCTTCAGTCCTTGTTGGAAAAGTAGGATGCTACAAACCCAGGGCTCAGTGGGGGAGGCCTAGTACAGTAACATGAACAGAGACGTAAAGATTGAACTGTATAAGAGAAGTAAGAAAAAAGAAAAATGAAATCAGACAGTTAAAGCCACTGAAAGAGACCTAATTTAAACTTCTGAAGTTTTAAACATTCAATTACATGACCGTGGCGGTCATTCCTAATTTGGTCAAGCTGGATAAAACTTTTTTAAAGCTGTGATATTGAACTTCAAAAAATGAAAAGAATGACTCTAAGAATGAACTGCATGTGTAGCACTATATGGTGGATCTTGTAGTCTTAGAAGTTTTACAAAACACAGTCAGCCTTTTAAAGTGTAGGGGTAGCTTGTCGCTACCATATTTACCACTTACATGGACATGTAAGTGTTCTTATACTGCAATATATCCAGATTTGTAATTGTTCAAAGGGATTGGTTTAGCACATACCAATATCCACTTAATGGGTGCCAACCTTTACGGAAAATAAGGTATGAGATATATATATATATATATATATATATATATATATATATATATATATATATATATCATATATTATTTTCCTTAAAAATTATACATTGTATATGTACATCAGACTACATGCATTCATACATAATTATGTATATATATATTTATATATATATATATATATATATATATATATATATATATATATATATATATGCATACATACACATAATTATGTATGAATGTATGTAATCTGTATGTAAATATATAATGTATAATTTTTGAACCACAAAGGAATATGAAATAAAACAAGGCAGTGTAAGGACTTTTGTGATGTTTATCCCACTTGGTCTCAGCAGTCAAACTACAAAAGCATGTTAAATCCCTTATATGGCAGAAGCTGCAAGATACAGTTGACTACAGTATTTCCAGGCACACTACTAAAGTAATAGAATCGCTGGTCCATGGAGAGTCTCGTGTGATTAATGTAAGAATATTTTTCTCTTTGTGTGTTGGATTGTGCAGACTCAAAAATATTCGGTATTTAAATTTATTACATTTATCTCCAAAGAATCACTTTTACAGGTCTATCCTATTTGAATAATTTTGCACATGAAGATTCTGATACTTCTGATGCTGTAGTATTGGGAATGTTTTCCTGTTTGGCCAGTGTAAATTAATTAGTCATAATAGATCATATATGAACGGTTTCTTAATCTTTATTTTGAGGAATGGACTTTAAAGTAACAGAGTCAAAAGCTTATCGAAATTTCAAAATATACTCTAAGACACAGATCATGATGTTTTTTATTCAATTAAGCATAATGCTTATGAACTCGAACAAAGAAAGGTCATACTTTCAACTTATTTGCCGATCACTTGTTTGTTTTATTAAAACAGCACAATACTGACAGTGATCTTTGAAGTTAAAATGATTCCCATGTGGTTTTAAAATGTTTTATTTTCATAATTATGAAACACGGGGGGTAGTTGGGAATTTGAAGGCAGTTATATTTGTTCTTGTTTCAGCATAGGAGGCACTTCTTGCTTTAGTTATGGCGTGAGTGACTAATTTTCATTTGTATTTTACTCATTCAAGTATGAATTACTGAGCTTTATTCTTTGAAGAATGAAGGTGCAGTTAAACTCGAATTTAGATAATTGTTTTAGACAAGAAGTTGTGAGGGTATGCCTTTGTAAGTACTGTATCCGTGATCGCACAAGATTTACTTAAACATTTAATGGGATGGACAGTATTATCTTGAGGGTAAGTCAAGCGCATTAAGTGTGTACCCAAGCAAAATGGCAGACCAGTATTCGGGTAAAAGTGTGTTAGAGTTGCAGGTGAGGCTGTTGAACTGGTCGTTTACGCATCTCGAAACCTGATTCGAAGTCGAAGGCTGGATGGGTGGAATAGCCTAGTCTGGTATTACCGCCATCTTAATTAATCTCTCTCTCTCTCTCTCTCTCTCTCTCTCTCTCTCTCTCTCTCTCTCTCTCTCTCTCTCTCTCAGGGGAAAATTTGTATTGTGGAAATATATAAATATATAATATATGAAAATATATTATTTCCGAGGTAGAGCAAATTGGATATTAAAGGACGTTTGTAGCTTAATGCTTATATATATATATATATATATATATATATATATATATATATATATATATATATATATATATATATATATATATATATATATATATATATATATATATATACTGTACATGTATATATATATATATATATATATATATATATATATATATATATATATATATATATATATATATATATAGGTATGCATATACCACACACACACACACGCATGTAGCAGCAGTATATAGTTCACGAGAATTTTCTAAGAAATCTTGTATTTTGGTCAGATGTAGAAGGAGATGGGATTATTCGAGGATCAGAACTGCTTGATAGCTTCAGAGAAAGTGCAAGTGCAGGTGAACATTTTGTAT
The DNA here is from genome assembly GCF_040412425.1 of Macrobrachium rosenbergii. NCBI lineage: Eukaryota > Metazoa > Arthropoda > Malacostraca > Decapoda > Palaemonidae > Macrobrachium > Macrobrachium rosenbergii. The sequence goes on from NC_089767.1 coordinate 14,640,955, forward strand.
AGATGGTTGACAGTTTCCAACAAAGATTTGTTTGCTAATGATCCCTATGCAACTGTGGATAAGAAGTAAAAGGTGTTTTCCTATAAAGGAATTTTACTACGTATATATAGCTTTTGCGGTGCAGGTCCAATGCTAGATGAATATTATCCCGCACATTTTTTATAATTTATCAATTTTGGTGCAATGATTTCAATTAAGTGGTATTATTAAGCAAACTTTTATTATGGAGGAGAAATATTTGTGGATTATTGCTATTGAATGTTATCGAGTAGATGATCGCAATGATGTGTCATTTTTCCAGCCGAACACCCATGCTGATAGATATTTTCTAGTACACAGTCAGTAACGCTGTATATATCCCACTATAACGCCAAAATCGGACTAACATTGCTGAAGATGTTGTAACAAATCCCTTGCTATCTGTCCCCTCTTCTCTGATTCTGAGGCCCTCTCTCGTCACGAGTTTTTGAATGCCGTTCTTCGTCCAAGGGGGGGAAAGTTTAGGTTGAAAACTTGCCATTAAAACTTCCATAAAAAAGACTGCTCAGAGGGGAGAAGATAAAGTAAAAGATGCATGGAAGACTTTGAAGATTCAGTTTGAGTTTAGCGTTTTATGTTAGGTTTTGAACTTTCGGAAGATTGTATTTTATCATCGGTAAATTAAGAGAGATTCGTACAGATTTTCTGCTGTAAAGCTGGGTTATTTCTGTAGTGCAGCTGTACACACTGATATTTAGATGCAAAGCAAAATGTAATAGTCCTAACCGCATTATTGTGTCTTAAGGGTTCAGCCATGAAGTATTATATCCTTATTCTTTTTTCAGCTTTGAGAAGTTATAAGTGCGTGTATATATGTATATATATATATATATATATATATATATATATATATATATATATATATATATATATATGTATGTATGTATGTGTGTATGTATATATATAATGATAATAATAAAGAAGATAACGATTAGCCCGGAGAACATTTTCGTTTCCTTATTGGCCGTTGTTTCGACTCAGGCCACTTTCAAGATGGCAAAAAGGCAAAAGAAACAACTCTGGTAAAATTCATACACGATTCTTAAAAGCATAAAGTCCTCAAAAAAGTATGAAATAAAAGCCACCATAAAACAAATTATTTCGGAACAAATTTTTCAGTAAGACTTTAAAGCAAAGGAGACCAACAATTCGCCATTCTCCGATTCGGATTTTGGCTTGATAATGAGGCACCGGGTAGATAAAAGGATTTTGCAGATTGTATAAAACATACTATAAGATATTGCAAGTGACGTTGTTATATCTAGTTTTCTAAATTCAATCTTTGTAACATGTATGTTTATATTTTTCCCAACTTCTCTTTTTTCTCTTTTATTGTAACTCTCTCTCTCTCTCTCTCTCTCTCTCTCTCTCTCTCTCTCTCTTATATATATATATATATATATATATATATATATATATATATATATATATATATATATATATATATATATATATATATGATATAATGGTTCAGTTAATATAAGTTATGAAAAATCCGATTTTACCGTTTGATACGCCTTGATAAAAGAGATCGACCGTTGAATGGACATACTACCTTGAAATTTAAAAGTCTTTACGTGAAATAATCAGCGGATGTCAATCATACCTGTCAGTTTCAAGGCTTTTCGTTGTATTTAGATTTGCTTATTTCACCGGCCGTTTGGATTTTGGTTGGATCTGTTATTCCTGCGCTTGGTGTCCCTGATTTCCACGTCATGTTGTCGAAAAATATTACACATTTTTCTGATGGCACGAAAGTAACTGCTGATTTAGAATGACAGGTGAATAAGAAATTGCAAATTGTTTGGTTTTGTAAGGTATATACTTGGTCGAAGTGACTCCGTTTGACAGACTGCTTGATATATAAATTTTTTTTTTTTTGCTTGATACATTTTGAGACTCATGTTAATTTCATTTTGCCGTGCTTGTATCACTCATGGGTTATGTTAAATTAGATTTAACGCTTTGTAAATTTGCAATTCAAGAAGTAGCTGGGAAACGTTGCTGTTTACATTTTCCTTTTAACATTTATTGACATTTTAATCACCCTTTTATCGCCCAAAGACTGTCTGTTTTCCACACACACACATACACACACATGTAGTAAATGATATAGTTTTAGTGTTGTCCGTAAGTTTCTCAGCATAACGCTGATGTCTCTTTCACCAACACTTCCATGGCCAGGAATCAGTGAGAAGTCCCTGATAATTAGAAATTAGTCTGATAATGACATTCTAAAGTGTGATGTTGGTAATATTGATGAATTGCAAACGGAAGTTCTTGGTGGAGGTGCATCATTGATAATGATATTTGGGAATCAGTTAAGGGACGTAACAAGGTCATCGACAAATTTTGCTTTTACAAATTGTCGTGTTTTTTTTTTGTGTGTGTGTGTGTGTCTGTTGTGTTTTGGGATTTTTTGTTCAACCGAAGGCCAGGATATCACTTTCATATTACTTTTCGTGTAAATTGTATTTTGTCATGAAAAAAATCTTACCCTGTTATTGTTAGAGAGAGATCTTTCAACTGTACCGTAACAGCACCTGGTTACAATCCGATTCACGTTAATCTGTCATGCCCTCAGGTGTTCCCCCAAGATAGATCGCGTCTTGCTCAGTTGACACCTGAAAGTAATGGGCGCGAGACCCAGCGTTTTGTTTTGGATACACGTTTTGAAGGGCTTGTTTCCGTTTCCGCGTAAGAAAGGGAACAAATTTGTTTCCTCGTTTATTTATGAACGGAACTAGTGTATTTTGTCATCTAAGAGGGGGATTAGTTTATTTGCTTTTCCGTTAGGGGAAAATGGATGAAATTATTTTAACATTGTATGTTTTTAAAGTTGGTAAAAAAAAAAAGGAAATGTAATAGAAAGATTATAGGTATAAATCTTGTGCTTTCTGAGGATTGCACTCATATAATCTGTGGAATATATAGTCAAGCAATGGAAACGGTGATGTATATTTTTTTTTTTATTTAATCGCGTTTATTTTTATTTAAAAGAGAGAAGTAGTTGCAGTTTTCGTCTTTTATGATCAAAGCTGGCTTTGGGAAAGAAATTGTGATAGCCGTATACACTGGCAGAGTTATGGTTGTGGTGGATGAAAGGGAAGGCAAGTTTTTTATTATCTTTAACTGTAAAAGTTTCTGTAGTTAAATACGATCTTCCGGAAAACGTTCTCGTAAAGGCGAAATAATGGACAGAGTTTTCAATGAAGTTTTTATCCCCAGATATTTTAAGGAAATAAATCTGATAGAACACAGTCGGGCAAAATTTGGAATAGTTTTATGTTTACGTTGTATGTATGTATGTATGCATGTATGCATATATATATATATATATATATATATATATATATATATATATATATATATATATATATATATATACATATGTATATATATATATATATATATATGCATTACATATGTATATATATATATATATATATATATATATATATATATATATATATATATATATATATATATATATATATATATTATAACAGTGTGTTTGTTCCCTGAATTGGGGAGAGGTTCTTTTAGACTACGGCAACCACTCACTTGGTCTTGTAGGATACTTGGTGGTTAATAAACACAAAACAATACAAGCCTCTGCATGTTGTGAACTCCACCAAAATGATCAAAGGCTTGAGGCTTACATTAAGTCCTAATGCCTTTTTCAAGAAGTGTGCAGACAAGAAATTATTCAGTCTGTGGGATATGATTGTGCAACGATGTACACACTGGCAAACCAGAGTTATTGTAGAGCGACTTCATCACCAGAGTACTGAACTGATGTCTGCTTTGCAGATGATATAACACAAAAGTTATACACCCGGATAAACGTACACGAAGAAGGGACCCGACCTTGAAAAGACAAGTAGCACAAAAAACAATGGACCAAATTGAAAGAATAAATCAATTTGAAAAGCAGTGGTAGATAAAAACAAATAAATCTAAATTCCAAGTAGTATCAGTATCTGCATACAAACCTGCACAAATAATGTTAGATCAACAACCAGTGAATTTTACTAAAAGCGCAAAATACTAGGAATGCAATTCGGACAAAGAGGAATATCAAGACATGTAAGAGAAAAGCTAAGAATAGCAAGAACACAAAATACAAAGCTAAAAAGGTTTAGGAATATGAACACATATATTAAATCCATTTCTATGAAAGTCTAATAAGACCAATAATAGAATATCCACTAGTACCCACGTGTTTAGCATTGACTTCCAACATAAGAGCATTACAAAAATTCCAAAATAAGATACCAAGGTCCGCAGTAAGAAACAATCAAGATGATGATCTAAATATAGAACAAATCCATAAAAATACAAAGTAGAACCAATTAATCAGAGAATGTATAGACTGGCAACCAAAATATGGAGTAAACTAGTCCAATATAATGGAGAATTAACGGAGGAAACGGAAGCAGAAGAAAGAAACTACGCAACAACACAGACCACAGATGGTGAAGAAGAGTATCTTCATATATTCATCGGGATGAACCTCAACCACTATACTATTAAGAAATGTCTTGTGAAAAACATAATTTATAGAATTTACTATGTAAATGTGTTGCAAATTCATTATTATAACAGTTAATATTAAGGTTAAAATATGCAGCTTTATCTAATAGAATTATACTATTAAGAAATAAAATTTAAAATATATAATCTGTACAATTCACTATGTTAATATAGTGCAAAATCATTATGTAATATGTTAATGTTGAGGCCATAATGAGAAAAAATGTACCTTTATCCAAATAAAATTGTGACTAAACCACACTTTACATTACTCTTACTCATACTTACCTTCCTAAACTATTCCCTACCATGGTTAGCTAGCTAACTGCCATCATTCTTCTTTCACCCATCTTACCTATCAGCTATAAAAAAAAAGGTTTATTGTAGAAGGGAGAACGGATTGACGTGTTGCTTGTTAATTTGCTTTGTAGTGCAATTAGATCGTTGTACAAATTTTCCGCCACTGTATTTGTTCCCATATTCAGCAATTTGAGAATGAATGTGATAGTGACTACCGTTCCACTAAGAACAAGGTCATTTTAAATAGGCTAACAGTTTTGCCTTGCATTGCATAATTCATTCTCATCTCATTCTTTGCCAAGTCTCTTCATTAAAAATTTTTCCTTTTCTCGTCCTCCTAGAACGCGTGAATCCCTCATAATGAGATGAGGTTGGGGAGGGGTTGGGAGGAGCATCTTTGTATTATGAGGAGGAACTCTGAGGAGACGATGACTTTGTCTCTGGAAGAAGTGGTTTCTTGGAGATTTTGTTTCTGATGAAACGTTGGTTCTGAGAGAAAACTGGAAGAGGGGAAAGAGTTGCATTGGATTTATGTAGAATAAAGAGAATTATTGCAGTGACTCAACATTCATTCCGGTTGAGGAAAAGACTATTGTAATGAAATTGTGTAACAAAAAATTTGCCGAGTTTCTTAGTCGCAATGGAGTTTCCTGTACAGCCACGGCCCGGTGGCGGCCTATGTTGTCGTCACCTATAGCGGTGCCAGATGCACGATCATGGTTAACTTTAACCTTAAATAAAATAAAAACTGCTGAGTCTAGAGGGCTGCACTTTGGTATGTTTGACGATTGAAGCGTGGATGATCAACATACAAATTTTCAGCCCTCCAGCCTCAGTAGTTTTTAAGATCTATGGGCGGACAGAAAAAGTGCGGACGGACAGACAAAGCCGTCACAACAGTTTTCTTTTACAGAAAACTAGAAAAGCAAACTTATTCTTTGCGCTTTTAAATGAGCACCTTTTAACTCCTATTTGTATTAGAGCCCTATATCTGTTTATTAAAGTCCTATGTAAGCGTGAGCGTGTACTTAGGAATATCTTAAACCGTAGCTGCAAAAATAGATTTTAAATGCACATGTTGCAATATTTATATAAAAATAGGATTTTTTTATTATCAAGCATAAAAAATATACTTCCATAATGTAATGGTCAAGGACTGTATTTGCTAATTTATTCCCCCTGGCCATGTCCGCGTGACAGAGTTGTTGATCGATTGGAAAGAATTATTAAGCGGTGCTGTATTTGTGTAATTTTAGTAATTTATGAATTCTTAGTGAGGAAAAGACATTACACTGGGCATTTTGGGAATAATAAAAATTAAATCAAGCTTACATTGATTAATAAATATTTACATCATTGTAATACACAGGGCACGATTGAAACATCGCCGACTCCAGATTCACTTCGAAATGAGAAACTGCGGAAGCAAACCTCACCTAAGTTCTCTGGGTGTAGCCATGATGGTTGAACTTTGTCCATCAGTAGTCGAAATGATAATGGACATTGGAAAGTTTTCACTCTGAAATTGGATGGAAATGTTCCGAAAAATGCGGGTAGCTTTTCCGAGGAGAAATGTGACATGTGGCTTCAACTACGCACTGTAGCAAATCTCTCTCTCTCTCTCTCTCTCTCTCTGCTTTTATATTTTGTTATTGAAAATTTCCTTTGTGGTAGTTCAAGAAAAACTTAAAATAAATATGAAAAAAGCAAATGGAAAACTAAGGGTAGCGGATTTCCGTATTAAGGCATTCGGTGATAAAATCAATTACCGTTAATCGATTAATTTTGTTTTTCGAAAATAAGCGAAAGAGGAAGAAACTGAAAAACTATGAATGTTTTCAGTCCTTCATGATGGGCTAAGTTGCAATGATTATCAATCATTGCATTTACGATTTATAATTAATATCATATACTTTAATTTCGTTTTGAAAATTGGAAATAGAGAGAGAGAGAGACTTACTTCAGAAGTCTGAGGTGTAAGGGTCTGCTAATGGATTCTGATAATTTAATTTTCATCAAACCTTTTCTGCCCTCACCTTTTTAGCATTTGTAAGGTTTTACACGCGATATGTTTCCACTTCATTACAGATATATATATAAGTATAAACTTAGTGCTTGCTCTTATATCCTTCTTATGTTTAGACATTAATGATAATCCATTATCATCTTCCATGTGAAATTCTCAGTCCCATAAGAACTTACGCCAGTGGCATATGCCTGTAGTTGTGCTCGTCGCTATGGAAACCGAATGATCCGAGATGCCCAGATACCGACAGATTGAAGCATTTACATGGCATGGCAACACGCTCAAGCAATTAAATGCGCATTGTGTGTGCGGGATGCCACAGTGTCTCAACGCTGGAGGCACTCCGGGCATGTTTATTCATGGGGCTTATAACGTCACGAAATAATGATGATATTGAGCAGGATAATGACGGTGATATTGAGAAGGATAATGACGGTGATGATGATAATAGTAGCCTCTGAAATGATGACTATGATGACCGAGTCCTTTGTTTTTATAAGTGCGCATGGATGATGTGCCGAGGGCTTGACGCCTTGGGTTATGTGAGCATCAGATGGAGATCAGTTGACAGCTTCAGTTTTAGCTTGAGCGCCTAAGACGATGGATCTTCTAAGAAGCCTTTGTGACTTCTTGTGCAAAAAAAAATGTAGGGTCAGACTTTTGGAGTGAATTGTACACTTGAAGGATGTGTATAAAATATTGTACTTTCGAACGGAAGGTTAAAATTTTTTCGCCAGCTGTAACCTTTATACAGGAAGGATTAGTTTTTGTTATAATAAATAATAATAATAATAATAATAATAATAATAATAATAATAATAATAATAATAATAATAATAATAATAATATAAATTAGTGTATTATTATTACTATTAACCAAACAAAAACTTCTTTCAGTTTTCTTTTGAAGATGGAAAGAGAAACCCACAAGATTCCTGTGTATAATATGTATATATTTACAAGTAAACAAGTTATACACAGGAATCTTGTGGGTTTCTTTTTCCATTATTATTATTATTATTATTATTATTATTATTATTATTATTATTATTATTATTATTAATAGCAGCAGTAGTAGTAGTATTTTGGGGAATACCAAGAGTGGCACATCTTGTAGAAATTGTTAAAGGATACTGCAAAAGATTATTTTGTACATTAATGTCCTCCATATTTTTTTTTTCAAAACCAATCCCTCCTCCAGGCATTTATTTACTGCATATGCGTGGTTCTGTTAGGTGGAAGACACTGACTGCCATCGTAAATGCGCAGTAGCAATGACTCATTTAGACAATGAAAGTTGGTTAAGAGTTGCGTTTCTATTTACGTCATGAGATCTCTTGGAATGTTGGAGTAGCAAGATGAGTTTGATTGTTTTATTTTTAGGTCAAATTTGATACATTTAATATTTTCATGGTTTTAGATTCATTCACGGAATTTGGCTGCCAATATATATATATATATATATATATATATATATATATATATATATATATATATATATATATATATATATATATACATATATATATATATATATGTGTGTGTGTATAATGTGTATATATATGTACACGTGTGTATGTTTTCATATAGTGCTTTGTTCAAAGTCGAAATTTAATAATATTCTGTAAGATACAGTTTCGGTAGAACTGAAGACTACTACGGAGGCCTGGTTCCCGCCAGTCGCCGACCAGAATATTTATCGCCTTTTATTTATGTGTTTGTTCATATTTATGTCATTTGTTTATATTTATGATATTTACCATCTTTTGTTTATGTTTTTACTTTCATCCCCAGAGGACCGGTGTACTAAACACTGCTCCCATTTTTGCACGCAAACTTAGTTACTGAGCCAGAGGGACGCGGTAGTAGTCTTTAGTTTTTACCACAGTTTCTCCTATGAAATGCCCAATTTTCTGTGTAATATCGTAATTTTTTATATATATATATATATATATATATATATATATATATATACTGAATAATCTTCTTTCACGTTTTCACAGGTATGTTAGTCGTACAACCGAAGATAGTTTGTGATGGCAGTCACTCGTGGTGAGTTGAGTGTTGGAAGAACTTTTTTCCTTTCTTTGTGTAACTTACTGTGGCCATTAATTTCAATATCTTTGGTGAATTGTTTATTGTTGCTGTAGCTATTAGTATAGGAATTGCTTTCGTTAATGAGATTTTCCGTTGGTCGTAAAATTCTTTGTTATTGTTACATATTCAGCCTACACTGTTAAAATCTAAATCTGTTTGTGATGCAAATTGTGTGTCTGTGTGTGTGTGTGTGTGTGTGTATAAGAGAGAGAGAGAGAGAGAGAGAGAGAGAGAGAATATATATTTGAAATCGTGGGTCCAAAACCAAGCGGCAAATCGTATATTGTTGTATAGAAGCTTTACTCTCCCCAACGCTAAGTTATCAATAATCCGTGTCACATCCTGGTCCAAAGCTCGACGGCCTCTAATGGGCACCCTTCTCTTATGCTTCTCTTTATTTCATTCTTACATTTCGTTACATAATGCATTTGTGATTTTATTTGTGTAGATGCCTTTTTCTTTTCTGAATTTGATGTCAGGCTGTGTGTGTATATACATACATACATGCACGTATGGACGCACACACACTTATATATGTGTGCATATATATGACTGAAATATTTTCTGTTAAAACAGAATTCCATCTAATAAAAAGAGCCCATAAAACGCCAAAAGGTAGAAAGTTAATGCTGTATATTTCGGAGAACAACTGTCTCCCTCGACAGCCAAGTATGAATGTGAAATAAGAATTACAGAAAAGCGGTATTTATACCAAGAGTTCCAGAGGTCAGCCATTACGTCACTCCAGTTGATAGCTTCTTAAACTTCTTAATCGCCAATTGGATGAAGATTTTATCTATAATATCTGAGTCTCAAGCTCCTTTTGAGAGGTTCATTGTATTTCTTTGTTTAATCAATGCTGATTTAAAATCTGGCTTTTGAACTGACAATTGCTGCTATACATTATATTGGCAAATTCCAGTTTATTCTGTGATTATGGTTATTTATGTGGTTAAAAATAGCTGAGCTCTGTTCCCCATACCTAACTGAAGGTTTATGTTGTATTAATCTCTGGGGGAGTGATTTACAATCCCTGATTAACGTCCAACAAAAGCCAGTCCCCCAAGACACAGGAGTATACGAAATCCTTTGCCTTGACTGTGACCAATCCTACATCAGTTTTACAGGTAAACCACTCCGCCAGAGATTAATACAACATAAGTGTTCAGTTAGGTATGGGGAAGAGAGCTCAGCTATTTTTAACCACATAAATAACCATACTCACAGAATAAACTGGAATTTGTCACATATAATATATAGCAGCAATTGTCGGTTCAAAAGCCAAGTTGTAAATCAGCACTGATTAAACAAAGAAATATGATGAACCTCTCAAAAGGAGCTTGGGACTAAGATATTATAGATAAAATCTTCATTCAACCAGTGATTAAGAAGATTAAGAAGCTATCAACTGCAGTGACGTAACGGCTGACCTCTGGAACTCTTAGTATAAATATGAAATTCTTATTTCATTCATACTCGGCTGTCAAGGGAGACTGTCGTTCTCCTAAACATATAGCATTAACTTACTATCTTTTAGTGTTTTTATGGGCTCCTTTTATTAGCTATATATATATATATACATATATACATACATTATATATATATATATATACTGTATATATATATATATATATATATATATATATATATATATATATATATATATATATATATGTATGTATGTATGTATGTATGTATGTATGTATAACTGAATCACGAAAATATGGAACATGATGAATATATAAATAAAGATAAAATCCACGAAGGAAAGGGAAACACTGGAGTGCTGCAAGGCCTTTCGACTCTGTCGTCCTTTTCCTAGCTAATTAAAGGACGACAGAGTCGAAAGGCCTCGCAACACTCCAGTGATTCCCTTTTCTTTGTGGATTTTATCTTTATATGTATGTATATATATATATATATATATATATATATATATATATATATATATATATATATATATATATATATATATATATATATATATGAATTTCTGACTCACATGGGGATTGAACTCAGGGCTTTCATTTGAAAGGCAGTTTTTATTTTTGTTCCACACGAAATTGTTTTGGTTTTGGTTTTATGTATGTATGTATGTTCTAATGTGTTTACGTATATTTACGTATTTTCTTTTTATTTTTGTACGTTCCCATGTTTTATGTTAGCCTGCTTGAGAGGGGAAGAGTCAGTGGGATGATTTATAGAAATCATCATTCCACCGTGTTGGCCCGAACATTACCACTTGAGTCATTTGGTCCCTGGTCACTGGTTAATCCAATAGGAGAGTGATCTTTATGATCTTTGTAACAGATTGCGTGCCGGGGAGTCATCTCAAATGAATAATTAACACTGCCAATTAGTGCAGCCATTGACGACGAGGGTCGTTTTTCCTAATGAGAAAGGGGGAAATCTGGATCTTGCTCCTGAAAAGGTCTGAAGGCAGACATTCGTATGCTGAAGCGTAGTCTCACAGACAAGGAGGGAGAGGCACGCAGGCTTGCTGACAGATGGAACGACCAAAGAATATGGAAATCAGCCTTTACTCTTTAAAATTTATCTTTTAATGATTTAGTAAACAGTTGTTGCAGCAGTGGGTAATGGAAGGATTTGTGGTATTCCTGCTGTAGATAATATTAGATTACTCTCTGTGCATCTGGCTGGAAGGTGCTAGTTCATAAACGAGGGCGTCTTGTATGAGAGAGTGAACTCACTCCATTTCTTATGGGACGTAAGCTACCACGATTTTAGGTTATAGACCTTGACAGACCACTTGCAGTTTCATTATAAACTATGATGTGGCTATTAATAAGAGTGATGAATCATCAGATTTGGCCTTAGTTTCTTCTCGCTTATGAATATATGTAGATGGTTTCACTTATGTATTGTACATCTTAATATTTGTTTGTTTACAAATGTCCTTATAAACTTTATACTTAGCAGGAAAACGTAAATATATAGTAGCAACATTATCAGTGCATAAATGGGATAGATTTGATTTGGTTGTCCATCGAGGGTCTGCGTTGTATCAAAAACATTGAATTGCTTTCGTTCACCCCCCCCCCCTCCTTTGATGTCCGGATGTTCATTTGGATTAAGTAAAGTGTGAACATCGGACGAAATAATTTTGAAGTTCTTTCTAATCTCCATCCTCCCCTCTCTCCCCCTTGGAAGTTTTCAGTTTTACCTCTAACGAAGTTTTGATTAAGCGCATCAAATAGGGGGAGTACGACGCTTGCCTCCTGCTTACCAGAAATTTATAGTATTATAGTATAGTTAGTATTTCTGTGGACAAGAAATTACCACTTCCTGGAAAGGTATAAAATGTTGAATTTTTGTGTACGTAAATATAAATAAGGTATTGAAAAATCGTATTTTACAATAATACAGTACAGGACAAGGTTATTACTGGGATATAACACTAATTGTTAATTTGTGAACGTTTCCGTACTGTTTAGTTGTTGACGACTTCGCCAGCTATAGTTATTGCCCTGGTAGTCTCTCTCTCTCTCTCTCTCTCTCTCTCTCTCTCTCTCTCTCTCTCTCTCTCTCTCTCTCTCTCTGTGCACTTTTAAAACTATTAAGGCCTATTGCACAATAGAAGAAAAATAAAAACAAAAATACTCACAGTAATGGATTATGCACACAATCTTTTATTTCAGCTACGTCAGGTGTCGTTTAGGAACTGATTCTAGCAGACGAATAAGAACTTTTAGCTCTTTAGAATATGAATATGGACATATTTAAGTTAAAAAAGACATCAGAACTCCTGTTAATTTTCATGACAAAGGTGATACATATCACAAGATATATGCAGCAGATTTTGAGCAGAACTTCCCGTTCATAGTTAATTATGACTCTTCATGTCTGAAATTTCACGATCGGAATACACCAACAGTTGTATAGGATCTCCAGTCTTTTCATTTTCTGTTCTTTTATTGAAAATTGTCAGTTGATTCATTAATTTTCATCTTAAGCTCTCTCTCTCTCTCTCTCTCTCTCTCTCTCTCTCTCTCTCTCTCTCTCTCTCTCTCTCTCTCTCTCTCTCTCTCTCTCTTCATTGAAAATCAGAATTCCTCTCCCCCACTCTTTTTTGCTGACCTCGAGGGGAAATGCATTCTTTTTTTTTTTACCGGATCTTCTTCTTCGCTGTGATAAGAGGAAGGGGAGATTTTTTCCCTGTTTTATTTGTTGAACAAGAGTTTGTATTTATTGTTACTTCTGGTATTATTATTGTCTCCGGTTTTAGTTATTGGATATTAATTTTACTATTATTAATAAACCTTTTTTTTTGGATGTTTGAACACTGCTCATATTATTATTATTATTATTATTATTATTATTATTATTATTATTATTATTATTATTATTATTATTACATCAACACTATACAAATTTTAGTGACTTTTTCGACCTTGGTGCTATTGTAGTTATTGTCTATATTTATTCTTCAAAGCTTTGATTTGTGGGTTGACCTCTGTTTGGCGCTATTTCTTATTCAGGTTCTGTCAGGAAGTGTTTCTTGTTCATATTTAGTTGATCATTTAGTCGGGATCTCTCTCTCTCTCTCTCTCTCTCTCTCTCTCTCTCTCTCTCTCTCTCTCTCTCTCATGCTACATCCCCTGAGGACATAATTTTCCCCAACTTGAACTTTGATCCTCTTCAATTTCCCCTTCGCATTTTCCTTGAGCCTTCCTACTATTCCTAGACATTAATTAGAATTCTTAGTTTGTTTGCCCTTGTCGTCTTCCCTCTTTATTTTGGGAGAGTTCCTATTCTCCTTTTTCTTGTCCCCAATACCGTCATCGGTCATTTGTTTCTAAAGTTTCTTCAGGTTTTCGTGCAAAGATTTTTTTTTCTTTTTTGGCAAGTTCTTTTACATCCTCCGAAAATCTATAGTCTCCTGCGTTTTCGTAGCGACCACCGAATTCTATCTCCTTCCGTTTGTAGGGTTTCTCTCTTCTTTTTATTTATTTTTTTTTATTCATATCACTTCATGGTCTTTTGTTTCTCATACAGCCTCCGAAAATCTATAGACTCCTGCGTTTTCGGTAGGGACCAGCGAATTCCATCTCCCTCCGTTTGTAGGGTTTCCCTCGTCCTTTTTTTTTTATATTCATATCATTTCGTGGTATTTTTTTCTCATTTTCTTCCCTTCTGTTTATTTTTCCTTCGTTGCCTCTCTCCTGTCGTTTCGTCT
>NC_089767.1:14660149-14730149 GCF_040412425.1 Macrobrachium rosenbergii
ATGTGAAAAATATAAAACAAGCCTCAAGTCCATTAATATGTAAAAATTAAGCTTTCCCGAATAGCAATTCAAAGTACAAAAAGGGAAACAGGTAGTACAGAATGCAATAAAATGAAGATAAATCGGTACACAAAATAATATAAAGGTTAACTATAAACATCAATATAAGGAACCAATTACAGTCATTCAGTATCTTTCGTATAACATTGTGCATGTATTGGTTGTGGGAAATGATGATTTGCTAAATTTTACGTTGCTGTATTTCAAGTATACAGGAAGTGGATAGAATGGTTTTGCTCTCTCTCTCTCTCTCTCTCTCTCTCTCTCTCTCTCTCTCTCTCTCTCTCTCTCTCTCTCCGTCTGGGATCGAGCAACGAAGTCGACATGATCCTCTCTGACTTTGTTAAGGTTCTTCGTGTAGAACTGATCACTTTATGTGATGCAATAATCTCAGAGAGAAACTCTTACAAGTCTGGCTAACAATTTTCTCCCAAAATGGAGCGCTGCACGTCCCAGCTAATTGAGCACTAATCCAAACCTGCTCCAGTCATATCAGTTGCTCCACAAGGAACAGTCTTCTGTCTTGTTCTCTTTATGATCGGGATAAGTGAACTTGTTAGCAACCTGCAGAGCTCTTTATGTCATAATTCATTGACGATTGTTGGGTATCGACCATAATTTTCATACCCGAGAAAACTGCACACAGTTATGAAATGAGCTAAAAAATGTAATTAATTCTTTGGGGTGCAGAGAAACAAGGCGGTCATTAATGTAGACCAATTTCTTCACCTGCACTTAAGCGAGAAATCACGAAATTTCGCTCTCTTAATCCAGACGGAAATGTCATTAGGGTCAAGACAAAAGTCAGAGATCTCTGAGTCATCGTTGCTGGCAGAGTAACATTGTCTACTCATATTGACAGAGTTATAGCGAACTATCGTAAAAAGTTGGCATTTTCTAAAAGAGATATCGGTACCATGTTCACAATATAGGTGATATTGATTAGACCAAGTATGGACTATAACTCACCAGTGCTATCTTCCTCTCTTAATTAACCACAACCAAATAGAACGACTGAGAAGGGGCTATATAACTAAACGGAAAAGCTGAGCACGCGAATGACCATCCCTCTCTTGCTAAACTGGAAACGTTGAAATCTATTAGCGTCCAGCGCAGACACAAACCCTCTAAATTTATTATTGTACTCGTACATTTATAAAATCAAGGGTGACTTGTTTACCGGCACACCCATTACAACCAGAAATCTTCGCTCTTCAAGTTTATTATATTCATAGAACCAGTTTTTGACGTTCCTTACCCCACCCTACGCTATATGATAATCCAGCTCTGGAACTGCTTGTGCGCTGTCATTCATAGTCTTTCTCTAACCTATAGAATGGTCTCCCTCTCTGCATTCCTACCATCGCTAATCGGCCAGGCCACATATTTGAAAGCAAATTAAGACAACTTCCTGGATATCCTTCCGGATGAGACGAGATGCAATGTCAGTGGTCATTTCTACGATTTTAATTCAAGGGAGCAATTTTAATTAGGTCTGACCATCTTGTATCCAATTCCGAAATCAGATCTAACATCGTTTCTTTTCATAGCTGTTGCAAAGTAAATGCGAATACACATAGAGAGGGCCTCGACGAGGCAAGCCCCCACTTCAAAGGGGTGGAATCTCTCTCTCTCTCTCTCTCTCTCTCTCTCTCTCTCTCTCTCTCTCTCTCTCTCTCTCTCTCGTTTATAAACTTGAAGAGTATGTATTCTGCCCCCTAAACCACAATCACGTTTAATAGTTTTTACTCTTTCTAATGTGTCTGTCCTTGTATGAATTTTTTACTGGAATTTTATTAAAAGCTTCAAGTTAATCTCGGGTAGAGTATACGTTTCGTAATATCAAAACCTGTTTTTTTTTTATTCTTTAAATGTCCTTTATCATATAACTTTGCAGTGACTATCACCTGATAAAATAAGCTAAAATTCATGGCTTAATTTTTTTTTTCCAGAATGTCAAATTTGACTTACTTATGGCTGTTCAGTCATGAGTGAATGTTTTCAGCAAATCTAGCTCTTATGAAATTCGTAAATGATCTTGATCCATATTACTAATTCTATGCCCTCAGAAAGGTGTACAGTATTTAAAAAAGCATGCAAATTCAACCCGTTAATGCTTCCATTCATAGTTTCTGCGAGCCGTGCACCACCACGACGACAGTTTGGTGTCCAGCCACATGTTATTACAAGTGTCCCTTTGCATCGTGTGCTTATGATTTGTCGCTTCCCGATACTTGTGGGGAGTAGCAGGTGTCCAAGGATGAAAGGTGGACTGAAAAAGTTGAAAACGTTCTCTTACATTTTCTCACGCGTTGCTGATTGACTTTTTATACGTCATTTCTTGTATCGTTGCAAGTTTAACGCATTTGCTGAATTGTACATATTGTCAAACAAATTATGTTTAGTACTCTGGACGGGTTTCCTTTAGTTATTACATTGCTTGTATCATGATCAAACAAACTAAAAAATAAAAACAAACACACACAGACAAACACGCACACATATATGTGTGTGTGTTTGTTTGTTTGTTTTTTAGTGTGTTTGTTTTCAGACGGAATTTAAATAACGAAGATTCATGCGTTATGGTTTTTTATCATTCTCATAACCTTCAACTTTTGCAAGCTTTCTACTCATGAAAGTGGAAGCAATTAATTATAGTGCAAGTTCCATGGTATTATTTCATATCCCTTCCCGGAAAGTCGGAAAGTGTGTGTCCAGAGAGCAGAGAAAAGAAAAGAAAAGAAAAGAAAAGACCATGGCAGTTATGAGTTTCCCCTTCGGTGGACATGAAGATGGAAGGATATGAGTACAGGATGAGGAACGCATAACGCGTCACCTGACACCCCCAGCCTCTTTGCAAGTCCTATTTACCTTCTTATTCTTCGGGGCCCCTGATGAAGCGTTTTCACTCCTCTTGTTGGGACGTTTTGTTTGAACACATGTGCTCATTCATTCCCTTGCCTTGGGACTTTAATTACGAGCCTTCTCATTCAACCCTCATTTTCCCCACTTTTACGTTCTTTTATGTTATTATTGTTGTTATATATTTCTCTATTTTATGCAGACGTTTGCATTTATGCACGGTGTATACGCATGTACCCTCCATCTGTCTGTCTGTCTGTCTCTCTCTCTCCCCCCCTCTCTCTCAGGAGAGTTACTTGAATGCAAGGGTTTTCCCAGAACAGGTTTTGAATCTAATGTCAGTTTTTACTCATTTTTTTTACTGGTCAGTGGTACCATTGTTTGATTGCTGAATTCCTCTATTGATGTGAGGCATGGAGCTGAACATTCATTTTTTTTTCAGTACAGTAAAGGAGTAGAATGTATGTTCATTGCAATAGTATATTTGGGTACACCTTTGTTGACGAATGTGATAGTTGAAAGGAAGAATGACATAATTCCGTGTATAATCGTTTTATTTTGTTCCTCATTTTTATCATTAGATTCCACTTTGAGAAATTAGAATTCTATTATAATATCATACTGAACTTTCTATGGAATCTACTCTCTCGAATCTAGCCCCATCTGTGTCTGTGGCACGTCTCATGTAAACCCTTTCTAATGAGATTTTATTCAGGTTTAGCATCGTCCAAAACGTCTTCCGAATGCTTTGTCCCGCCAGTACCCTTAAGTATACCTTAGTTTAACCAGACCACTGAGGAGCTGATTAACAGCTCTCCTAGAGAGGGCTGGCCCGAAGGATTAGATTTATTTTACGTGGCTAAGAACCAATTGGTTACCTAGCAACGGGACCTACAGCTTATTGTGGAATCCGAACCATATTATAGCGAGGAATGAATTTATATCACCAGATATAAATTCCTCTAATTCTTCATTGGCCGGTCGGAGAATCGAACGCGGGGCCAGCAGAGTGCTAGCTGAGAACAGTACCCACCTGTCCAATGAGGAACTGCCAGTACCCTTATACTAGATACCTACCACACCTCCTTCACTCCCTACGTCAATACCCCTTCCCTCGTCCATAACAACCCATCCATCTAACTCTAACCCATGTCTGCGTCCTCTACGGAAACACAGTAGTACACAGCAGTAGTAGTAGTAGTAGTAGTAGTAGTAGTAGTAGTACTCGGCGAGTCCGGTAGGATGTTTACACGTTAACTGGAAAGGGGGAAAGAGGGTTGCTCTGTTTGTATGGGGCAAAAGCCGCCATCACCCTATCTCAACAATAAATGATACGCTCAGAGGAAGAAGTTATTGGGTTTCCGACTTTTATTTAGAGGAAATGTCCCTTTTGAGAGAGAGAGAGAGAGAGAGAGAGAGAGAGAGAGGAAGTTGGTGTTTATGTTCTCGCGAATGAAGTCGTATCTCATGTTGATTGCTTTTTGCTCTGTTCTTTTGTTGATCATTTTCACTTTTAATCGTTCGGTTTCGTTTGTTTTGAAAGTTAATATGTAGCTCACATGATTTAAATGAGTATATCGCTAGTGTTTGTCACCTTTTTATTCATTATTAATGAAAACGTAACATATCATTCAAAGCCAGCGTCTGGCTTAACGGTCTGCCTTTTTAGTGAATACGAATTGTCCTTTACGCATATTTTGTCGGCTATTCAGGCGTTCATTGCGATGTATGCAGGGGCACTCTATTAAGCATTCACTCTAAGTTTTATGAAAAATATTACGTCAGTATGGATGACTCTGTGAAATGGATTTCTGACAATAGCTATTATTTCATTCTTCAATGGCTCCAATATGCTGATGGTATTGTGATCGGAATATTCGACTGTGGTGAATAGAATATATAAAATGATCGAAAAATACTTAAAAAGGATTTTGTCCTTGTCAAGGGACTACCAACGCCTGGTTTCGTCATCTGATGGCGAATATTGGTGCTTGTTGTTAAGGCAGTGAAAATGTTTACGACGTGATTCCGCCATTTTTATATGCTCTGTCGTATTCAGGGGCGTATGGGCTATCAATCTCTCCGTGTTACAAGAAGGGCACGGGGCACGTGATGGCGCCGAGGGCGTGTATTCGTGTGTGGTTCGTGCGCGGTTCGTGCCTTTGGCTTGATAAGATCTTCCCTCTTTCTGCTAATGTGTAGAGAAATGAAACTTTGTAATCCTACCACGTTCGACCCTCCCTCCCCACCACCAGGCTACTTTTGTTCATTTCCGGTTTTTTCTTCAATTTGTTTTTTGGTAGATCGTTGTTGCCTTTTTGGTCGTGTCTGTGGAATTTTTTACCTTAGGTTTTCTATCTGGTGTCTTCTTTTTCGTACACTAATTTATTTTGACGTTTTACCTCTTCTGTTTTATCCTCATTTTTATTTCGTGTTATTTTCACGTACTATTTATTACTTGCACTTCCTATTTCAACCCTTTTTATATTTTTATATTCTGTCATTTATACCAAATTATAGGTTTTTTCCCATTTTCTACTCATTTTTTTTTATCCAATTTAGACTTTTCCCCTACCATTCCCATTCATTATTGACCCTGTTCCGGCCCAAATTACTACCAGTGATTATTTTTCTATTCAGGCTTTTTCTTCACCATCTCTCACATATAAACCCAATATCTCTAGTCATTCGCCCATCCCATTCCCTTTAGCTTTCCCTCAGGAGGGTTTCTCCTTTTGAACGATGGCATCTGAAGAGCATCTTCCTCTGCCTCCTCCCCCCCGGAGGACCTCCCTCCTCGAGGAAGTCGGCGTCGGCTTTTCTCCTCTTGAAGTTTAGGGTCGCAGCTTCCCTTCTTCTCTTCTTCCTCTCCTCCTTGAGTGTCTCGTCTCTCTTCCGGTTACTGCTTGCCCGCTGTCATTATTTGCTCGTTAGCCCCTGTGGTCTTGTCGCTTTTTGGCTGTTGGTTATTTGTTTGTGCTTAGATTCCAGTGGATATGCTCCTCACTTTTATATGCGTAACCTCGTCTGTATTATTTTATTATTTAAATAGAATGTAGAAATCGATTTTTGCTTCTGAGTTCGGTCTAATCTGTTGATATTATTAATCATTAATCTAAAGCCCGAAAATGTTACCCGGGAATATTGGCATCTCCCCATTGTAAAAAGGAGAGAGAGAGAGAGAGAGAGAGAGAGAGAGAGAGAGAGAGAGAGAGAGAGAGAGTGAGTCGGATGTGGGATTGGTTAGAGACGTGTTATGATTGGCTGTTAAACAAGAGCGCGTGATTATGCCAATTAATATCTTTTGATCGCGAGTGTCAGAGAGTCAGAGGATGACACAGAGAGAGAGAGAGAGAGAGAGAGAGAGAGAGAGAGAGAGGAGGAAGAGAGGGAAGGAGATGGAGGAGGGAGGGACAGGCCATGAGAAGGAGAGAAAAGACGGGGCGAGGGGAAACATTCAGAAGAGGGATGGTAGACTTCTTCCCGGGTGCACGTTCGGGCAGGGCCACAGAGACACTCCCTCGCGGCTAGCTCCCCTTTTTCTCTCTCTCTCCCCGGAATGTCATCATTTGAAAGGTTAATGGTGTTTGAGATTAGTGTGCCCCATTCGTCAACAGATGGCTTGAGTGGAACTTCACTGTTAACTCTGGAATAGAAAAAGAAAATGAGAAAAATATGATGTGATTAGCACGTCTGTTTTGTTGATAATTATTTTCGGTGGTTGTTTTTAAGTGATACGGAAAGCAATTCTGTTATTGTTACTAATTGATTAATTACGTCAGCGGTGTTGTTCAGGACTTTGGAAACGATTGTGCATGTGCAAATTAGTGCTCCAGTGGATAGTGCTCTTGGTGTCATTCTTGTTTAATGCTTAAAGACTCTTAACTCATAAATGTGTTTAAGGTTTAATGACTCAGTTATCAGATAATTCATATCCTTTTTCTGCATTTGCCCTACTTTTTTTTATTATGCTTGTATTTTAGTGACTAACAATAGCATGGGATACTATATTTATATTTTTAAGTGCTCCTATAGTTTATAGTTTTTGTTTTATGTGTGTATTGTATTATAAAAGTTTTTCGTCCACCAGTAGTAAGAAAATTTATGTATGGCTCCGATGGTATATGTCTGTTAATATATTTTGTTGTTCGTTATATGTCAATTAAGATATTTTTCATCTGTTACACACACACACACATACATACATACGTACGTGTATAGTGTAAACAGGGATCAGATTTTGACTGATCACGTTATTTTAAGGTAGAAGATGGTAGTTGAATTCAGATTTTATGAATAAGATCTCATTGTGCGATTAAAATAGATGCAACATATCTGAGGCTACCAGCGATTATAGAAATAAGCGAGGCCCTTTTTCAAGTATGTAATTTTAAAACGTAATACGTATCACGGTGAAGCTGGGGCGTAAATTCATAGTTTATCATCTTGTGTAGCAAATAATAAACACGCTGCAACAAGATACAGCTGTATTCTGTGACATACGCAAACACACACACACACACACATATATATACATGTATGTATGTTTGCGTGTGTATGATAGTTTTATCATGAATTTGTACTTATTTAAAGTATAAGTAACCTGTACGTGTGTGTAGGTCATACGATTTTATTATTGTTAGTGTTATTTTCATGAAAAAGAGAAATATGTGGTATACTAGCCGTAGGCCCGAGAGTTAGAATAGAAAGAACAGGCGTCTTTATTTTCCGTGGGAGTCGGGTAACTTGATTTTTGATGCAGTTCCAATCCATTATTATATTAGGCTAAATATATCTTCCAGCGATTCACGTTGCTGAACGCTGCTCTGGATTTTCATTGTGATAATGTATTCCGATTCATGATAAGGTTAAAGCAAATTGAATATTGTGTTTGTGTATAAATAGCGATCACAGTAAAAGTATGGTGAAAGGTCTACACACACACACACACACACACACACACACACACACACACACACACACACACATATATATATATATATATATATATATATATATATATATATATATATATATATATATATATATATATATATATATATATATATATATATATATATATATAAATGGATGTATGTGTGTTTGTGTGTATGTGCCACAATTACTCTGAAACGCATTGAGCAATTTCAACCAAACTTGGTATACACATGACTTACTATCTAGAAATCAGCGCTGTGGGCGTCAGACATCACTAGAACCAAAGGGCACCCAAGGGGGTGCGGAGGGCTTCCCTGAAACGGGGCTGTTTATGCCCGTAGACTTGGTAACTTTACGAATTTATCATACCTAATTTCGGTATACTTGTGACTTACTATCTGGAAAAGACTACTGTGGGGTAAGACATCAATGGCACCAAAGGGGGTGACAGAGAGAGAGAGAGAGAGAGATTAGAGGGGGTGTTAGGGAGAAGAAAGATGGAAACAGACAGGGAGGGTTGGAGGGAAAAGAGAGAAAGGGAGAGAAAGAAAGAGTGAGAAGGAGATGAAGTGAGAGATAGAGAGTGAGAGGGAGAGGAAGTGAGAGAGAGGGTAGAGGGAGAAGAAAGAGGGAAAGAGCTAGGGGCGGTTGGAGAGAGAAAGAGAGAGAGTGAGAGAAAGAAAGAGTGAGACGGAGAGGAAGTGTGTGCGAGAGAGAGAAAATGAGAGGGAGAGGAAGTGAGAGAGACACAGTAGAGGGGGTGTTAGGGAGAAGAAAGAGGGAAAGGGACAGAGAGAGAGAGAGAGAGAGAGAGAGAGAGAGAGAGAGAGAGAGAGAGAGAGTAGAGGGGGTGTTAGGGAGGAGAAAGAGGAAAAAGTAAGAGAGGGAGAGAGAGAGTAGAGGGATGTTAGGGGGAAGAAAGAGGGAAAAAGTGAGAGAGAGAGAGAGAGAGAGAGAGAGAGAGAGAGAGAGAGAGAGAGAGAGAGAGAGAGAGAGAGAGAAAAAAAAGTTTATCGGTTGTCATTCAGAGTTATCCTGGTGAGCACCAGGTTGGTCAGCTGGTATATATATATAAATGTGTATTTATGAATATGTATATGAATTCATTAAGCACGGAGCGTGCTCCTGTGCGTGCTTTGCTGCTTAGAGAGAGAGAGAGAGAGAGAGAAGGTAATTGTTTAAATGTTTGCATAGGTAAAACAACTGTCCTATTTAATTAGTTATACGTAATTACTTTATAATCATTAAGAATAAAATAGTTGTTTTAAAACCAAAGGTTATTGTATACCTATACAATTATTCATAATGGCTGTATAAAGCATGATAAGAAAGACTGATCTGTTAATGATTTGTAGTGCAGCCTGTAGTATAGAAAGAGGGTGTGTCGAATTGTTTGTAACTGCTGTTAGTTGCCCACCTGTCGAGTTCTCTCTCTCTCTCCCTCTCTCTCCCTCTCCCTCTCCCTCTCCCTCTCTCTCTCTCTCTCTCTCTCTCTCTCTCTCTCTCTCTCTCTCTCTGTATATATATATATATATATATATATATATATATATATATATATATATATATATATATATATATATGAGAGAGAGAGAGAGAGAGAGAGAGAGAGAGAGAGAGAGATATGCGGGGGTAGAGAAGTGTATGCAAAATTGTTTTGTCTTTTATTTCCGTCAGCCTACGGGTCTATAGCTATGCCTTTCTGTCTCCGTATCTGTCTATTTCACCCATACATAAACAAACCTTGAAATTCCAAAGGTGTTTTACTGCCAATAGATGGCTCGTGCCAAGCTCTATAACTCACTGGTGAGAAGGATTTGTGAAAGCGTGTAAAGGCCTATACGATCTGAAAGGAGAGAGAGAGAGAGAGAGAGAGAGAGAGAGAGAGAGAGAGAGAGAGAGAGAGAGGGGGAGAAGAATAATTCAAGTCGAATCAAATTTAAATCGTAGCCGTGTTTTTTTAGGCCTATCCGGAGGATGGAATTTTGTTGTTTGGGTTGCCGTCGGCGCGCTTGCTTGAATGAATGGAAACTAAAAATAGAAGGGTGTGTAGGGAAAAACGTTGGGATGCATTTAGTTGAGTAATCAATATAGGCTTGCATTTAAAGGTATTAGTGGCTCGGTGAATAATTGCGTGGAAAAGGGGTCGTAATGAGGAAAGACTTTTTTTTATTTGCTTTTGTTAACAGGGTAAATGGGTGTGACAAAGGGAAAATTATATGAGGGGGAAAATGCGTTTGTTTAAAAAAAAAAAAAAAGTAAATGCACTCAGCTTGGCTGTGTTCAGGTTTGTTTGTTAGCGGTTGTGAATTTTTATTTACTGCGCGAAGTTTAGCAACATTGCAAATGATAATTCCATCCGTATTTCGGTGCATTCTGTTATTGCTATGCTTATTGGGTTTGAGTATTTGGCATCCCTTGATGTATGTGTGTTTTTATTTTGATTTGCATCAAGCTTTATTTTTCGCAGCATATTAAATGTACTATCTTAAGCTGCTTTTAAGCTAAGTATTGTCAGAAGTTCAGTAAGGAACTTGCAACAAACGCAAAACCACAAGTTTGAGGATTTAAGTACACTGGGAAATAAAGCAGTGTATAAAACCTGACGATGGTAAACTTCAATCAGTTTGGTCCATAAGAGATCCTGTGATGCTAGACATATGCGCAGAAGAGCAATATTCCAGCAATAGTCGAACAAAAGATTTGAATAGTGATGCAGTAATGCAGTCAATCTCGTAGTTTAAGAAAACCTTGAAAACAATGCGTATCGTTTAGTAAAAACTACAAAGTTAAGGAATTAAAAAGTTGCAACAAGCAATGGCAAAAATGGCAATGAATTGTTTGCATTTGGAGTCCTGTGCGTATGAGACGGAGTATAATAGACACGTTGCATTGTTGAACTACTACACAGTAAATCATTATTTTGATAAATGGGAAAGCACAGGCAACTTGGGTTGTGTTTAACTGAGGATAGTGTTTAGGCTTTAGAGAAAACCTACCTTTCTGTCAACGCTTAAATAAAGTTGCGCTCTTGTGCACGTTCTCTCGTGTAAACACAGAATTTCATCAGCACATGTAACAGCACATCACTTCGTGTACGCACTTTCATACACACACACACACACACACACACACACACACACACACACACACACACAGTCTCAACGACCCCTCGATGCACAATAACGAATCTTTCGCGCGTTTGGTCCCAGATTATCGTTTCTATGGCTGTCGTTATTTTGACGGGCCGGTGAGCAGCTCCGGGCGACACCATCCCATGTAGATATCGTAATGGCTGTATTAGATCGTCAAATGCGTCTAATTAGAGCCGGTCGCTTGATGAATGGGGCGTAGTATTTGACGTTGATTCGGTGCGTCGTTTTGAGTCGGGTAGGGTCTAAAAGGGTCTCTTAAATATTGTGGTATACAGTCACTTCTGTCAGCACGTAATTGGTCGAGCTGGCTGTCATTTTCAGTACGTTATTAGCGTCTTAATGATGTGATGGACGGATGTTAATCAAATTTTTTTTTTTATGTAGATAAGCTTTGTAAATTTTGTTTACGAGAAAACTTAATAATCATACGGATATCGATGTCTAGATTTTCAGCTGAAATTTCCTTTATCTCTTTTCTCTTTGTTCTTTAATTGCTAGTTGTTCATATATGTATACCCTGTACATGCATGTCTGTAGTTCGTAGCCGAATATTTGCTTACATGTAAGTAGTTTTCAGGTATTTGATTTTGAGATCGAATTATGTAAGTTTTATGTATTTCATGTTGTATCTTATTGATGAAGAGCCTGTTGTTTTGTTTTTCTTATTTTTAACTTATTTGTTTTCACGTGAGTTCCTGATAAAGGTTTCATTTAAAAAACGCAGACAGTTACTTTCCTCCAAGTTGTTGTATCTTGATGCAAATTCTTTACTAACGACTGTTTTTGTTTCTTTTGCAGGTAGGTTGATGGTGTGATCATGACTTTCCTCCGGTAACAGGTAAATACATGAAGTGTTTTATCCTCGTTCTTTAATCTCTCTCTCTCTCTCTCTATATATATATATATATATATATATATATATATATATATATATATATATATATATGTGTGTATATATATATATATATATATATATATATATATATATATATATATATATATATATATGTGTGTGTGTGTGTGTGTATGTATGTATGTATGTGCAAATGTGTATATATAAATATATATACATATATTTAGTCACAAATATCTTTTAATATCCAGTTCGCTATAACTTGGGAATAACTTGTATCCAACGGGGAAAAAATTGATAATTGGGTTTAAGTTATTCCCAAGCCATAGTGAATAAAATATTAGACGTTATTTGTGTCTTAAAATTAGTGACCGTAAAAAAATACGGATCATATATACATACATGCACACACACAAACACACACACACACACACACACACACACACACACACACACACATACACATATATATATATATATATATATATATATATATATATATATATATATATATATATATATATATATATATGTATATATATAAATTATCGTGTGTGAGTGTTTCTGTGCAGCCATGCAAAATATTGTTTTTCTGAGGATTTCCCTTTAAATGAAGAGGATGGTATGCACTGCCAAATAAATAAGAGTGATTTTCGTTGGTTTTTGTTATGTCAATATTTAGTTTGCCTGCTTCGTATATCTGTGGCGTGTAATCAGTGCTTCCTGGAAGAATACCTGTTCTTCCCAGCGTCCTACTATGCTTTGTTCTTCGTTCTGATATTGTTAGGTTGGATTCGCTTTCTATGTTTTCGCACAACATCTTATTTTATGAAAATCATATTTTATATAAAAAAAAGTAAGTTTTTTGTCCTTAAGTCTGGTGGCTGTAGGATGCCAATTTCCTCGGAGAAATACGAGAGAAGGGTTTTGGGGAGCAAGTACATGCCCAATTACTAGCAGCAAATCGGGAAGGTAATGTATGTATGTATGTATGTATATGTATATATATATATATATATATATATATATATATATATATATATATATATATATATATATATATATATATATATATATATATATATATAACACTACTTCTTCATTGCCCCACTGTCAGGAATCTGTTACCTCAAGGACAAAATTTACTTCAAACCTGCCAATATTTAAGATGACCACCTAGACTTAATTTTGACTCGTCATCCACACTTTGGTGGCTGCTAAACTGTCTGTTGCAGTTGTTGTGATAATGGAATACGATCTCATATATGTTATTTTTGTAACTGATATACTGATAATTCAATGCTGTAATTTTTTTCTGTTGATTTCTGATGTACTGTAAGTAACTGCTAATATGTAACTTTGTTTGACGTCTTTGGGCGTAATAAATTTATTAAATAATATATATATGAATGTATGTATATATAATTTTCGGGCAATGAAATTTATATCACTTTTATTTTTAACATTTGTTTATTCGTAAGTGGCTGTTCTTGGACTTCTTGCAGTCTGATGACTGTTATATTTTACTGACAGCCGTATATTTTAACCTGGTAGAAACTATTGTATAAATATTATACAGTTATTGGTTCAGTGGTAGGAAAATCAGAGCTGCATGATTTTCTGCACTGAACCCGTTAATTTCAGTATTACTTTTGTTTATGATAAATTGTTATCACCACCTTCATCATTATCGCTATTGCAGTTGCAGTTATCGCCCATTCTCTTCACCATTTCAATAAATTGTGAAGGTATGAAAAAAACTATGTTATTCCTGTTATTTTATTTATTCCCAGCGGTAATTAAAGTAGTTCGTGAGCCCTGTTCTGGCGAGGCCTTGTCCCGTCCTCGTGCCGAGGAGGGTTCTCTCTCTCTCTCTCTCGTCTGGTTTTGACACAGAATCAACACGGGAATGAAATGTCGCCCGAGAAAATTCGCCCTCTCGGCCGAGGAGGAGCACTGGCTTTTGCTTGTTTATTCTGTGCTGAACATTCTTTTCCTCTCCTTCCCTCTTCCCTTGTGCGGGTTAGTACTTGTGCTCACACGATTCCTGCGCTCTATTAGGCTACAGGTCTTTGCTTATGTAAAGGATTTGCTTGTTGGTTTTATGATAGTTATTTAATTAGGTTTTTGTTTTCGAAGATTTTTCGTTGAAGCTAGATTCTCGGTATCCTGATTTATTCAAGTTTTTATATTAGAATTGTTAAACCTTTCCTTGTTATCTATTTATTTCTTTAAAATTTTGTGCTTTTGTAAAAAGGAACACATTTTAGAACCTTTCTTTTTGGCTTTACTTATTACGCATTTCATGGTACATGACGTCATTTATTTATTTAGTATGCATTTGGCTTTTCAGATAAATGTGCCAGTTAAACATTTACGTCATCTCGGCAGACTTGAATTATAAAAAAATTAGTATTTATGACATATAAATAATATTTTGTTGATTAGTAGAAGAGGTCAGTACACATTTTATCAGCAATGCATCCTAAAACATCCGAACAACGAGCAAGATTTGTACTCTCACGAAAGACCTAACACTTCACCTTGCAGCAGTGTTGACACTGACTTACCGCCTGTTGTCGTTTACATCGACAGCTGATACTCTGCTAAAAAGAATCGATTGTTGAAGGCTTGTTATGGTTGGCGAGGGCTCACGTGACATATTTATGACTCGTGAATCGTCGGTGACATAACCTCAGGACGAGGAACGTTACCAAGTTGATGGCCCAGGGCATCTTTATAAGACTTGATTTGCATATTCGTGAGTAAGCCTTTTCGTGGCGCTCACGTGATGGGGTTTGTTGTATGCTTTTATTTTTGCTTCTAAAGTTATTACTTTGTTGATGTTGCTCACTTCAATAGCTTGCAATTTGGCGACAAAAGGTCACGTTGTGTAGAAAGGACAGGAAGATTTTCATTATACTGTTAAATGTCTCGTTATTTTAAATAGTATGATCATAGGCCATAAGTGTGTATAAATTCAAAGATTTGTGTTTTTGCAGTTGAACACAGAATGCAGTTTGACTTATGCAACTAAACACCCTCAGTTAGGAAAAGTTTGTAAAGAATATTTGTTTTATGAAAAGGAGCCCCTTTCTCGTCCTTTCTAAAAGAAAGAACAGATTAGACGTTTCACTGATTATCATAATTATCTGTGTGCCGCTGTTACTGATATTCTCATTGGATGTTCCATGCTTAGTTTCATGTACATTTTTATATGAATTTGTGCGAGCGTGCTCGTGCGGCCGCACGTGTTTACATGGCCGTGAAGATGTTCTGAAGTTATTCCTGTAATTGCTGATGATGTCTCACCCACTTTGGAAGGAAGGAAGAAAAGACATAAATGCAGCCAAAGGGACATGTTCCGTCCGCGTCCATAATCTGAGTTTTACGAAATGTTATGGTTCAAATGAGAAGAAAACGCACATTTTCAAGGCTGTAAGGAAAATGTTGCACTGCGAGGTAGATGCTCACACCCCTAACTTACTGGCCATCAGAGACTGGTGGGGTGTTTATTCAAAGTGCCTTCCACGGAAGCTCCATGTATATGGCAGACGCGACGGTGTTATAATCCCCCGGGAGGTTCCCTTCTTGTTTATTCCACTTATCATTTTTGTGTTTTAAGCAGTCAGAGGATTTACTTCCCCCGTGTTTGTTTGTTTGTTTGACATTTTGTTTAGTTTGCGAGCAGATGGAAATTTTTCTCCCTGTTGGTGTGTTTGTAATTTCAGTCTTTTGGGGGCCTGTATCGGAGGAATTTGTTTTCATGCTTTTTGTTTGGTTTCTGTGTGCTTTTATTAAACTTTTTTTTTTATTTTTTAATCTGAGCTTTGTTCTGTATGCTTGTATTCAGTTTCTGGAGTTTGCTTTATGTAAGGATTTTTTTCCGCTTGTTCTCATGATTTAAGTTTGTTAGCTAGTTTTCCCTTTCAGTGATTGAACGTAATTTCGGTAGATGACATTACATTGTGTATTTCCTCTGGTAATTATTTTTGTAGAACGCATATGTAAGTATGTACACATATATATACATATATATGTGAAGTTAAAGTCCTCCTGGGCCTCTGTAGTCTCATAGGGCAGGTGCTGATCTCCTGTTTCTTAGGCCGACAGCCAGTGGGGGACAGGTCCCAATACCTATGATACGTGGCCAGTGTGTTGCTAGGTCCACTGTTTAACTCTCCAGCCCGAGGGCTGGTACCTATTCTCCTACTGAACCTCTCGGGGTTTTTTCGGACCATTAGGTTGACGGACTACCGGATTTTTCCAGTGGCTCAATCCGAGCCGTCAGTGAGTATCTGGATTTGAAACCTGCCCCTCTCGACTGGTAGCCAAGAATCGTACCATTGTGCCACCATATATATATATATATATATATATATATATATATATATATATATATATATATATATATATATATATATATATATATATAGAGAGATAGAGAGAGAGAGAGAGAGAGAGAGAGAGAGAGAGAGAGAGAGAGAGAGAGAGAGAGAGAGTGAGTGAGATGGGGATTCTTGTCAGAGGGTTCATCCAAGTCTCAATATTTACAGCAAGAGTTTGGCAGTGATCGTTGTATTGGTATTTCTCTAGAGCTACCCCAGCTAGGGGAAACGCCATGATTTTGAAAAATTGTGTATCTGTGTGCATTCGTCTTCCCATTTGAACACGGAAACTGATATAGAATTTTGATTAATTTCTTTGGATTCACAGTTTTCCTCCTGTATTTACGTGTCTTTCATTTCGGCGGTATTTGGTCGGGTGTAAATGGCTATAGAACTCAGTATCCGTTTCCAATAACGTTCTCTTGTCAGTGTCTTGTAGTTAGGGGAATCTGCATGAGGGGTCTGACCTAAGGTGGCCTCCTCCGACACGGCACAAATCTTTCCCTCTCCCCTCCAGGCACAGAAATGTTTTGAATAGCTTCGGAGGGAAAAAAATTGGAAGCTCCGAAGGGCGTCGTCGGTATGTATTTTTTATGGCGACCCCGACCTTAGAGTTTTACGAGATTTTTTGGAAAAGTCGACTTGTATGGAGTTGTATTTTTGGAAAACTCAGCGTGTATGGAAGGTCATGGGTGGTGGGGGAGGGGTGTTTGAGAGAAGAGAGGGAGAGGGGACAACCTTTGATATCGGCTGTGGTAGGAAATTCTTCGTGCGTTGGCGAGAATCGCGTCGCGTATAAATGTATGCGACACAATTCTGGTGTGTAAGTTGTCCATTGTATTCATGTAATCTCTCTCTCTCTCTCTCTCTCTCTCTCTCTCTCTCTCTCTCTCTCTCTCTCTCTCTCTCTCTACGGTGCACTAGCCCATTTCTCACCCTCTGTGCTTATGTGTGTATGAGAGACACACACACACACACACACAGAGAGAGAGAGGGTCGGAAAGGGTGATATGCAGGAGGAAAGTATTTGTGTGCAACCTTGTGGAAGCAGAAAGGGAAGTTGCAGAGAAAGTCTATGACTAAATAAAGTTCGAAATGGCAAAGGAGGAAAGGGAGAAGCGGTTCCTTTTCATTCAGATGCAAATTTAGTCTTATTATGATTTGTGTGAATGAGGGAATCTGTTTTGAAGAAAGGAGAAAGAGAGAGAGAGAAAGAATAATTTAAAACCTTTACGAAAGTCAGACATGAAAAGAAGAGCGTGTAAATGCATTTTTTGTTCTTAAATTATGAATAAAGGGAATCCAATGTTTATTCAGGCTAGGTTATTAAAAATTTAAATGCAGTCTAAATGTCCAAGCCGCCAAAGTTTTAAGTAAAATTCACATTGCTAACAATTCTTAATATGAACAGGGTGTTGATGTGTCTGTTGTTATCATGTGTTATGTACGAGTATAATGATGTGTGATAGTAATAAGATTTCTTTTATTTGATTTGCATGTAGAGGAGAAAGTGCTCCTCATTTTAAAATTGAAAAATATGTGAGCACTGCATGCGCTCACAGTGGGAAGTTTTAAAAAGAGAAAACGCACCACGGCGTCCCTCTACTCTGGCAGGCCAACTGGGCCTGCAGCAGCTGAATAGGAAGGGCTGTATTCAAGGTCCTGTTCTGCAGGATTGCAGTCGTAATTGAAATAGCTCTGTATGCGGTGGTGGTAGCTGAGGCACAGACCTCGCGAATTGAAAGCTTTAGTGTGTGCTTTGGCAGGGAGGGGGCGGGGGTGGGGAGCCAGGAGAACTGGCATAGGCTTACTTGTACACGGCCTGACACACGAGAAAACGCACACGATGCATAATTTAGAACAGATAGAAATTTGGATTCCATTCACACGGGGTTAATAGAGAAGGGAGAGTATACCAATAAAAGTCCATACGAGACCGGAAAGAGAAAGGAAAAGATGGAACACAAAACATTCGAGAAGCGATTTAGGAGAGAAAAGGCTGGAATTACACTCATATTCACTGAGAAACTTGAAAGAATAAGACGTGGAATAATTTGTTAGTGCACACACTTCTGCATTTTTATGTATCTTTCGCGAATGATATTGGTTTACTCATATTAAGAAACGAATATTCAAAAGAGAATAAAAGGAAGAACTGAGATATTACCCGCTTTACATTTATTCCTGGAGAGTAGGAACAGGGTGAAGATGTCATTAAACGCATGAAACGCTCACGAGGAAATATTGAACGTGGAGCGAGAATAGGACGAGGCGCAAATATACACGGCACGTGTGAGTGTGACCGCGACTATTTCATTAGACGCTCTCTGCGTGAGTAAGGGGAGAGGAGAGTGGAAGAGGCCTGCATTTCGTGAGGAGAAAAAGAAGAGAAAGAGGAAAATAGCCACAAACTGCTGAGAGTCTGGCCTGGTTTTGATTATTTACGGATGTGTTACTGAAGTTGTGTAGTAGTAAAGAATAAATGAGAATGTAAGGATGCTCATGGAAAGAGAGGCTTTTGCAAGTGGGTTATTTTTCATCCACGAAATGGGCGCCAAAATAAACTTTGCTTATCTCGAAGTAAACACTTCCTAAGCAAACTCCGCGATATCGAGTTCTGGAGATGTGGATCAAGGCCTCTTAGTGTAATGATTGCAGTTTATAAAATTTATGTTTATGGATTAGATCGCGTTTTTATTGAAAGATTTAACTGCCTGCTTATCTCAATAACGCATGGTTTCTTTGCGCTGAATGTCGTTTTAACGTAGGATAAAGATTATGAAAATCAATCTCTCTCTCTCTCTCTCTCTCTCTCTCTCTCTCTCATCTCTCATATACACTGTACAGTATATACTGTATATGTGTATATATATACATATATATATGTACATAAATATATATGTATATATATAATATATATATATATATATATATATATATATATATATATATATATATAATAGACATACATACATACTTACATACGTACATACATACATACATACACGCAATTTTCGATACACTCAAACTTCGTAGGAAAGACTTATCGCTAAAAGTCTAGTGTCCAAGTAGAAAATAAATGTACGAGCCTTTTGTTACAGTGCGTGTTTAGTTTATTTCCTACTTTGATGCGAAGTTCGTAGTGATAAGCATATCTGAATAAGTGGTGAAACCGCGAACTTATGAGACAATTGCCATTTTTTCGCACACGTTGTCAAGTTTTATTTGGTTCATAGGGATAAATATATATCTTTACAGCCACATGCAAACAAATTCGGATTTCTGTTTACATGCATATAGACACTAGCATCCATCTGGCACTGCATATCTGTCTGTCGCTTGTAGGTCCTTTCATAAGCGTCATTCCAGCCAGAGGTGTGTGCTCTTGTCGTCGAAACTTCTGCGCGTTTTTCAAAGAGACCGAAAACTTTATACTTAAAATGATAAAAAAAAGGAGGGAAAAAACTTGAGAGAAAGGGATAGGAGATTGCCGCCGGATTATTTCAAGGCAACAGAATTCTCTAATGTGATTAAACCTCCACCCCTCTGGGAATCTCGCCCCCTTTTGGGGAATAGGGAAACTTCTCCTGCTCGTATATGCAAGAGTAAAGGGAAGAGTTAAATGTATGCGTTCTCCTTCACTCGAGGAGACGGAGAGATGAAGCTGAGATCAGGAGGAAAAAGAGGGAAGGTAAAGTGGAACTTATGTGCGATTTTAAATAAAAAAAAAAAGATTAAGAGTCATCACTAGATGAAATTGAAGTGAATGGGAAGACCTGCTTATTACTGAGGAAGTTACATCTGAATAGGTTCAAGGAGTCTTCCGTTTGATTGAAATTAATTGCAAATTAAATCGGTAGGCATCTAAAAGTTACACACATGTAGGGTGGAGACTCCCTGAAATTTTATTACGAAACATTAACGAAGTAGTATGATTTAAAAAGAGATACTGAGAAATTATGTTATCGTTATTATTTCTGTTCCATATCAACAGAACAGCACCAGACAATCGTTCTTTATTTACAGACACCGAATAATATTTTGGATGTATCAGTGGTGTTTGCCTTCTTACACTTGATTGTTGCAGAGTAAGCACTCCAGTGCATTCAACTGGCTGGCGCTGCTCGAGTGGGCATGCAGAAACAGCGCCTTTGTTTGATAGATCTATTGATAGTGCTTGATACGCTTCTCTCTCTCTCTCTCTCTCTCTCTCTCTCTCTCTCTCTCTCTCTCTCTCTCTCTCTCTCTCTCCACGAGATTTTCGTAAGAGGAGAGAAATGAAATTGTTTTACGTTTTGAAAGTTTTTAATTTTGTTATCCTCTAACCTTATAGGAGGATATTTTGCTATGGAAACAGAGATTTCTTCTTTTATGAGAGAGAGAGAGAGAGAGAGAGAGAGAGAGAGAGAGAGAGAGAGAGAGAGAGAGAGAGAGAGAGAGAGTTGTTTTCATATAACGTGCTAGGGTCCTTGTATCCTCCATTATATATATTAAAAAAATGGATATTAATCTTCATGTGTCTGAAGAGATCAAAGGACCTTATAAATCTCTTTTACCTTTAATGTCCCAATTGAATAAATTTTTCATGTAATTCTGCACCTTATTCAAGTGTATAAATGAATTTAAATTATCCGGAAAATGGCCCAAATTATTAATCACCTGATCATTTCGTTTTATTTTGAAATTCACGGAAGATGTAGGTAAGACTTGGTCACATTTGGTTATGGCATTCAGTTGATGTACTAAATTTTAAAGAACTTTAAATTCAATTTCCCGAGGATAGGCTGTCATTTGAGAAAATTAAAACGGCAGTCACTCCCACATTCATAATGTCTTTGGTGATACAATAAGGAAGCACTCACACACACATAAACACACACACACACACACACACACAATATGCAGTCACCAGGATCCCGTGAATAAATGTACCGCAGAGCCAGCAGGAAATGGAGGACATCAGCGGCCGTGTCGTTAATATGCACTTCTTCAGGGTACAGTAATTATCCTTGCTGAATTGTATATTAAATACCCAAAGGCGCTAATTACTTATGCCTTTCTGTATTTCCTCCTGGCTCTTACAATGTATGTATACACACATATAATATATATATATATATATATATATATATATATATATATATATATATATATATATATATATATATACACTGTATATGACTAAGCTAAGTTTCACTTGATGAAATCATTTTAATAGTAGTATCATTCAAGGTCCATATAAGAATACGTAATTCAGAAAATGTCATCTTTTGCCAAGAATCTATTGGCCCAAATCTTTTGGTGTAAATTATTAAAATTCGGGAAAAATTTTAATATCCACTTTTTATTTTTTTACTTAATGTTATCGCTTATTATGTCGAGAACTCTGAACAAGTGAATACTTCGTTATCTAAGTAGGACTAACGTTATCTGGTGACCGAATTTATGTCACATTTTGTGTAAATGGCATTAAAATATTTGAAAGCGCCACAAGATAAGAGCTTAATTTATTCTGACCGCTTGGAACATCATATTACTAATGTTTTTATATTGTTGATTTTGAGTTTAAATACTTTTTCTCACACTTGTATTTGGTTTTGTTTTCACCTCCTTAAAAGTTAAAGTTGTTGGTTCCTTACTTTATATGTTAAATATATTGGATAAATTGCCGCATGGATGCTCAGGTAAGCAGTTAAAAGTGAATACAAGTCACATAAGAACATGGATGTATCCTCATAATGAATATAGCCGTATGGGATGGGGCAAATACAGCAGAAAGCCTCCCATAACAGCGTCATTTTGTCTCCAGTCGAAAAACCCCTTCGCGCGTTTTCCGCTGGAAATAGGCTCGCAAATCCTCTCTGTAAATATTGGAAGGCCTTTGGGTGTTTGATCTGAGACGGAGGGGAAAACGGCGTACGTTATCAATTTTCATTCATGGACATGGTGGCCAGCTCTCTCTCTCTCTCTCTCTCTCTCTCTCTCTCTCTCTCTCTCTCTCTAAACGTTAATGAGTGAGAATGAAAAACTTGGAAAATAGAATTCGTCTTTTCTCAGGGGTAGCTGGTTCGCCCTCTGTTCATTGAAGTAATAAACTCACGAGGGCAAAAATTAAATTCATCTTTTGATTGCCATTTCTTTCATTAGTTCGTGAGCATTACTTCCCAAGGAACTCATTATTAACTGCAGACCAATGAGTGCCATGGCCTCGGATTGTGACTTTCCAACATCACAGATACCTTCTCTCTCTCTCTCTCTCTCTCTCTCTCTCTCTCTCTCTCTCTCTCTCTCTCTCTCTCTCTCCTTTATATACTGTATATCTGTGTATATATATGTATGTATGTGTGAGTGTTTATATTTGTATATTTGGATAAAAACTCGTTTCTCGTATAGTGGTGATCCAGTGAAAAAATAACAGAACGGTCACTGCCAAATTCTTCCTTTCCATTCCTGAATCGTGGATGATCCACTTGTGAAGAAAACTTCCTGAATATTAGCTACTTCATACATATATACAGAAAGCACGTCAGCAGCACGTTAAAAGTCCCTGGCATATACTTTGCCATTCATCTCTTATCTTGCACGGACTGTCATGGTTCCTGGATGTAAAGGCACTTCTTTCCAAGACATCTTTCACTTTCTATGTTAAATTCTCTTACTACCCCCCATCATGTTGTGAACCTATTGTCCGCCATTCTTTCCACATAACCAGACCATTACAGGTCTTTGATCTGTCCTTTCAACTATGGCCTATGCTAACCCTTTTTCCATTTCTCACGGCTACAGCCCTTTCGCTATATATAATACACAATCAGTTCATCTCAACATTTCAGTTTTTTCGTTCAGTTACATTCAAGATCCACATTTTCCTTCCCGAACGAGGGTTAGCTTAACTATCCCCTTAAGTATTCTAACCTTGGCTTTAATAGACAATCCAAGTCTTTTCGCAATCTTTTGTACACACTGCTAGCTTCCTTGGTTCACTTATTCTGTGTTCTCTCTTCTCTGTCATCCGTTTTATTTACGCCCAAGTGCCTACTGTATATGAATCAATACTGTATCAACTGCAGTGTGGAATGATTGTGTGTGTGTGTGTGTGTGTGTGTGTGTGGAGTGATTAATAAGAATACCAGTCATTCCATACTCCATTTAAAACTCATTTTCTCAACTTAGAACTTTGCACTTACGTCTAATTCGCTTTACCTGGCTTCTTGCTTCACTCCTTCCATATAGATACTAAAGTGCCTCGGAGATAAACGCACAATTATCTCAGACCCACTTTTACACCAGACCAGTCATTTGTCCTCCTCCATAGCGTCACACTCGCTTTGTTTGTTTCCATCATTAAACCTAATCACTTCAACAACTCATCTTTTATTCCACTGTACTTTATCACCGTCCACATTTCCCCTTTCACTATGTGTATGTGTTTATATATATATATATATATATATATATATATATATATATATATATATATATATATATATATATATATATATATATATATATATATATATATATATATATATAATATATATATATATATATATATATATAAACATATATATTATATATATATATATACATATACAGCATATATACACATACATACACATATATATATGCGTGTGTATGTGTACAGTATGTATTTGTGTGGCGCTTTGCTTGGGTGCTTGAATATTTATGAGCGTCATTTTCGAAGCGAAAGCTAGAGTTTCATTAATACAAAGCAGTGTTAATTATGTTCCATTTTTTCTATTTGGAAGTCAGATGAGTGGTAATTTTGTCAGTTTCGGAATTCTTTATTGCGCATATTCATGATTTTTACCTGAAATGAAAATGCCTTGCAATATTTAACGTCTAAGTTTTCTGTGTACAGTAAATACATTTTAAATGAATATTTATATTTAATTAATTATTTCTAGTTTGACATTTTTAATAGTTAATTCATTAGTAACTGGGTGACTTGGTGAATAACGGTTTTGGTTTTAAACGTGATTAGGCCTGCCTATGCTGAGTCATAAGCATCGGTATGTGCAATTAATCAATCAGTCAATGTATATATATGTATATGTATATATATGTGCGTGTGCTTGTGTGTGTGTATATATATATATATATATATATATATATATATATATATATATATATATATATATATATATATATATAATATAAATAATGCATGTGTATCCAGGTATTTTTGTGTGTATAACAATACAAACGCAATTCACCCACATCTGATTGCGTTATAGTTTGGCGAAATTTTCCTTATTTATCGGTCTGTGAAAAGTTATTTACCTTAATGCATTATGTTCTAAAAAAGCAAAATAACAGAAATAAAGTCAGTTTTGAGTTCACTCTACCTGATAACAAAGATTTTTTTTACTGAGAGGCACCAATAGTAAAGTTTTAGGGATATAAATTTTCTGGGCTTCTGGTCAAGAATATTAAGATATGTATATATAGTCTTTTAACAAACTGCTTTTTCCTAATGTATTTAAATGATATTCGTTACCTATTTAAGTGATCTGCCTATCATATATATATATATATATATATATATATATATATATATATATATATATATGAAATAAGGATACAATAAATAGTCAAACATGTAAATGGACTTAATGTTTGTCAATATCTGCAGGGTGTTGGTATGGAATGGATGAAAGTTTCCCCTGCTATTTTTCTGCTTTCTTGTCTTTCAGTTTAGTAAATGATTTATGTCATTATTCCCCCTAAATGCTCAATTTACCATTCAGCTGTTTATAATGACTCTCTCTCTCTCTCTCTCTCTCTCTCTCTCTCTCTCTCTCTCTCTCTCTCTCTCTCTCTCTCTACCCTTGTGTCCATTTTTATTACATATTTCTAAAACTTTGAAAACTAAAGCTATTCTAGACCACAGTGGCAGTATATAACACTTAGATAATTTGTATCATCTGCTGTGACCTTCCCTTTGTACTATCTCTTTTTTTATATATATATATATCGTGCTGTGATCTCGACCACGCAACTTTTCATTTTATGCTCCTGTTCTGATCTGGATACTTGTCATTATTTATTTTGCCGGTTGCTTTTTCTGTTAATATTTTTATAAAGTTAAAACGCAAATGGATATGTGCAGCTCTGATCAACGATAAGCCTGTTTTTACCCCTCCGATAGAGCTTGATACCGAGGATGATTTTTTTTTTTTTTTTTTTTTTTTTTTCAAAATTCGTTCATCTTTCATTTTATACTTCCTCATTTTCATTCGTGATGGATTAAAGTTTAATAGTCATAATCGAATTTAAGTGAATGGTGGCGGGATGTTCATGATGTTTTAATGAGAGCTACAGGAAGGCCGAAAGAAATAATAAGTTGGTTTACAAGAGCTGAAGCCTTGGCATTATTTAACTGGAAGAAGGGGTGTCTTTTTGCAGTTATAATTTTGAGAGGATAAACCTTCGTAATTATGGTATCCTAATCTGCTTCGTGCCCTTGCCTTCGAGGTCTTATAGAGATAGGAGTTACCCTGAGCCAAGAATGGTTTCTTGTAAGATAATCATTCAGCTTTGAATTAAGTACTTTATGGTTGCGTATGTTCCTTTCTGTGCAGTATTTTTCGTGTGTGTGCATTCATGTATGTAAACGTGCATCAATCGTAAATTGGAATTAGAGATAACCAGCGGATTAATGTGACCATCGGATATTATCCCTTAAGATTAATAGCTGCAGCTATCTATCATATCCTCTTTGAATTTAGTTTCGGTGTCTTCTTTTCAGTCCATGGACTGAACGAGGGTCATAGGCCAACTGTATATTAGGAGGTTCTGTCTGAAAGGCAGTTTTTGCGGTATACGTCACCTTTGCCACCCCTCCCCCTCCCGTGTAATCCATCAATAATTACTGCGGCTGACAAAGACTTGTTGTGGCAGTAAAATTATCCAATTATGCATAGCGGCTAATCGCATTAACCGTTCCGGCAAAAGGAAGCATTAGCATCAGACACACCGGGATGGCTCGAATTGAATTTCGTGTTCCAGATATGCTTTTTCGTAGGTTAATTTACGGAGCATAAGTAAGGTCTTTAGCCCGGACATAAGCTTGGTATATATATTTACCCAGGGTATGAACAGGGGCAATATGCCTTAGGCATTTTGTATCAAGTCTGTAGACTAATGCACTGGCGGGTGGGTGATACATTTGGTCTTTGTGTTTATGTGACTGTGTTCGGTTGGTTTATCCCCACTTTTATCTGGCCACACGTCTTTTTGTGTGGGGTGTTTGTGTGTGGGGTCGTGGTCACTTGGCAGATTGAATCTCAGTGTGGGCGTCTAAGAATTGTTGAATTTTTATTTAAGTAAAATTAATCACAGAGATGTGCACATAACTTGCTGATGAAGTTTTGTTACGGTAGCATACGTTCTGAATCGTGTTCTGTCATCCCTGAATAGATGTTCTTTTCTCCTGCTTGTATTCTCTCTCTCTCTCTCTCTCTCTCTCTCTCTCTCTCTCTCTCTCTGGACTATTGTAGTATAGTGATCACACTTACCTAACAAGCGAGAGGTTCGTGTGAGATCCCGTGGCAGGAAAGGAGCGATTCAGACACGTCCCTCATAATTATATGTGTGTGGGATCTTTTGGTCACTTCATTAAATCTGTGTAAATACATCTGAAATGTAATGAGTTCTTATAATCTTGATTCACGAACCACTATTATCCTTAGATGTTTCATTCGTCGAAAACCTACAATCTGAATTTAATAATGAAATGAAATTTTACTCCTCGGGAACCAAGGCTATAAGGCTTCATTGCAGTTGGCGTAATGTGCATTTAAAGAAGAAATTGGCACCGATTGGGAAGGCTATAACTTCAGTTTGAAATATTCATCCATTTCGAGTGTCGTAGACGGTGAGACCGACCGATGAAAATCAGATATACGGTAATTCATCGTGTGATGGAATGGGGTACAACACTAAAATAATGGCAGGTCGTATTGCTGCTCTTTGATAGCACCGTTAAAAGCGACGATTTTTTTTTCCAGTTCGAGAGACGGTGATTTAGGACGATAGGGCGGAACACTACCTTGTTGGGTCTCAGTTGAAATTGTGTAGCACATGTAATTGTAAAGATATAGGTATATAGATTAAGTCGCAGGCTACTGTCAATATCGCAAACTACTATTTGAAAAACTGCGTACCGTGACGTGTGTACAGTAGATACCCTGTTTCAGTATTTTGCTATGAGGAAATAAAGATACATTTATTAATTTTCTCACGGCGCAAATTACCGTATATACTAATTTGTTAGACGGAGTTTGAACTTTATCAAAATCTTCCCATTGCCAGGGGTCGCCATATACACCAAGTACCGGTATATAGTGCTAAGTTCTTATGACAATGGGGAACTTGCATAACTCCAGAGGTCATACCACGCGGTATTGTCTACTGAAACTTACGTAAGGTATGTTTGGGAAGCTGGATTGACAGTGACGAACTATTAAAATAGTAATTATAACGTACGTGTTATACATATCTCAAGATAGAGCATAGCGAACGAAGCTGACGGCCTACAAGTCTATCATTCTCTAACTGTGTCAGTGTTCAGTTCGGATACTGTGATTTCAAATCGGTGTAAGATGTTTTATAACGGTAGTTTTGTTTATGTGGTATTATATACGAAAGTTACATCAAATATAAACATCATTCAGAAAACTTCAGGCTGCTTGATCTTGTATGGTTGTGTGGAACGTTTGCCTCTCTCTCTCTCACCGTAAGTTACTGTTACTGTGAGAAATATTTCACATCATTAATGCAAATTAAGTTAAATAGACAATAGGGCAATAGAATACGAACACACTGTCCTTTTTTCCTTTGTATACAAAAGCCTCGCGAGGAGGAACAGTCAGTGGTATCAGATGAGGATAAAGATGTATTTAGAATTAAAAACAATGGGCCACTATTTGTAGTATTATAATGATCGTATTTATTTCAGAATATGTCAAAAGAAAAAATTGGATCGAACTTCTCCTTTAAAAGGGCAAATTACCACTCCGTCCTGGTGGAACCATCCTTTGCGTGTGTGTGTGTGTGTGTGTGTGTGTAAGTTTCTTTCCATCGGCTGCACTTGATACCCTCGGTGCAGGAAATGCTCGAAGTGGATGCTTTTGGTGCGTTTGGTAATGATTACTTTGAAGATGCGGTCGTGTGATGCTTAAGAGCCTCACGGAAGGACTTCTGATGCTTCAGATACTGATGGGTGTGGGAGGGTAAGGAGTCGAAAGGATGCTGATGTGACATCAGTGCATTTGATTCCTCTCTTCCTCTGAGGGTCAAGGTAGGAGGTCAGGGATGCTGAGAGACGCGGCAGATGGCGCAAGCGGTGATGCTGATGGTGGTAGTTATTGTTGAGATATAAAAAGGCGATTGTGATAGGTATAGGAGTGGTGGTGCTGAAGATGGTGGTAGTAGTGATGGAGGGTATGGTTTTTATTTTTTATGGCAATAATTATAATGTAGGTAAAAATGATGGTGTTATTGCCAAGATAACGATGACTGACATTGGATGATAATGATGGTAGTCGTAGTATGATAGCAATGACTGTGATGTAGTTAATAATGAAATGGAATTGTTAGTATCATAGCGGTGACTGAGGTACAGGTTTTAATGGTGATATTTGTATGATAGTGATGATTGAGAATGGTTACGATGTTGATATAATGATGAGTGACGATGATTGTGACGTAGTTGATGTTGATTAAAATCAATGAGTCATTCAGGATAGAGGTACTGGCGTTACAGGAATGATTGTGATTTAGGCGAGAGAGGTGAAAAGGTAGTCAGATAGCAGTGACCGAGATATAGGTAGTTTTGCTTGTGATAGTGTGGTGGTGATGATGATTATGATACAGTGCGTGATGTTGGTACGCCAACAAAGAATGTAATGTGTAATAATGATGGTGATGTTAGTATTTTTTTTATTGTATCTGTCCCTTCAGAAATGACAATAATTGAGCAATTTTGCAAACTTGTCATACATGCAGAATATCAATTACATTATGTTGCTCAGTATTTTTCTGCCCAAGAGAGTGTTGGAGATGCACGTGGTCATGACGATGATGTCAGTGCTGGTGTTAGTATGAAAGAGGTGGAAGGGGTTGCAGTTTTGTTTTTGTGTTACCGAATCACGTCTCGTCCCTCACGCCTTAGGAAACATAAAAGCTCCTGGCAGACGATCGCAGCCGCTCGTGTAATTGAATTACACTAAAGTCCTTGGCGTTGCTTCTCTGCTCTGGTAAAAAGATTACGAAAAAACGGGAAGCTTCTCAGGAGGAAGCTGACGATAATCGTTTTCATAATGTCAGTGATGGAGCAGATAATCCTTCTTCTCTTAAAACTTGTTATGGTTGCATTATACTTCATCTATTCAAGAAGTTGTTATTTATAACTATAAATATTAATTAGTATTAGTTAGAAAGTATGTCAGGTTTTTGAGAAATACCCACTGACAAATTAGGCCTTTTCCTCTAAAAGGGGTTGGCTTCAGAGATTAAACAACAAGTCGGTCGCTGCCTTGTTCATGCTTTAACTGGTGAACGAAGTATGAACCCCATATGTAGTAAACCTAAATCTTAGATTGCTGCCGTAGGAAGGGCATTCTGATACAACACGTCCCAAGGCAGAGAAACACTGAGTAGAGGGTCGTCAACTCCTCGTAGAAGGAAATACCTCCTAAACTGAGGCTGAGCCTTCCCTCTCAATGCCAACGACAACCACGTATGTCAGGTCAGTCTTTTTTCTGAAGACTGCTTTAGCGTTGGTATTAAATGGTGCTGCAATATTGATATCGCTGCCATATGATGTGCCAGTGTGTATGTGTTTTTTTTTATTAAGATATATTGTATCTTGAGGCAAATGAGTGCCTAGTTAGTGCCCGCAGATTCCTTTCTAGATGAGCCTCCTGTCGTGAGGCCAATAACTGTGTTTTTGACCTTTTTGGGATGGAGAGTCACCACATGGGTATGGACATGAGGTTTGCAGCCATATAGCCTGTACTGATGTTGCAAAAAATAAGGAAGTATTTTACATTTTATATATACCACATATCCCTGTGCCTTTTCTTGACCCAAGCAGGATACTGGTACCCTTTCTCATATGGGTTGACTGGTGGCTGACAGGCCGAGTTGAACCGTGGCCACCGGTTGAACGCCTGATTTTATGATGTGAGCAGAGTGCCCAACTTGCTGAGCTGTGGCATCCAGGAAAACCCCAACACCATTATACATAAACTTTTTGAACATCCATGAGGCAGGATGGGGGCCTATTAACATCATCTCATACTGTAGGTACTTGCTTCAAACAGGAAAGACACTAGTTGACGCGCCACTCCTTGTAAAGGAAGGAGGATAATATATATATATATAT
This sequence comes from Macrobrachium rosenbergii, assembly GCF_040412425.1. Lineage (NCBI taxonomy): Eukaryota > Metazoa > Arthropoda > Malacostraca > Decapoda > Palaemonidae > Macrobrachium > Macrobrachium rosenbergii. Next base: position 14,690,819 of record NC_089767.1, read on the forward strand.
ATATATATATATATATATATATATATATATATATATATATATATATATATACACACATATAGTGTGTGTGTGGATATATATGTCGTAAATTATGCATTTGTATATATTAGTGTGTATGCATCCTTTTGTTTGTCTGCCTGTATGCAGGAATATTAGAGGGAGAGCGGACTTACAGTATATTGAAAAATCCTCATTGATACTTTATTGCCCATCTCATTTTAGGGTTACACAGGGTTGTATTCCTTCATTTGTTGAATTCCCCATCTGCAGGAGAAACGCAAATAAAAAAAGGAAAGCTGCTGCATCGTATGACAGGAAGAGATATTAGTTTACGCATATATGATTCTCACTGACCTTGGCGTCATCCTCCTTGTTTTTGTGAGCGTTCATTTGACATCTGTCGAACGTCCTTTTCGAGAGTTGCATTACGTTCACTGAAGTTTTTTAGAATGTTTTCCTCCATCTGCATCGTCTCCTACTCCCCGCCCCTCCCCCCTGCCCCAGTCCTCCTGTAGGTAACGTCTGCTTGGCCTCCAGATGTACTGAAGTGTTTAGTCTGGGAGAAATTTGTTAAGTGTTTGTTAAGTAATGTAAATCTTTGCTTTTTTTTGTTGTTGTTGTCCCTTAGTAATACAGAGGGTTTACTTTTCATCTTTGAAGGTTAGATTATGTGGATAAATTTGCTGGCATGTTCGTGATTTTCCTGCTTTCGGAAAGAATGAAAAAGATCTTAACTGGAGTACATCGCCAGAGTTAGAGTAAAGATAGAGCTTCTAAATCCTCCTCTGTCGGTGGCAAGTTGGTTAGTGGCAGGAATCTTCATAGGTGTTTTTATTAACCCTTAGGAAAATTAACGAAATTATAAAATATTTCCGGATATCTTGATGAGTTCGGCAACACTTACTAATGAGAACTGGCAAATAGATGTTATTTCCTTCAGGGGAATTACTTTGCATGACGGTGTCTGAGCACTCAGGTCGCCTTGTTTCTTACAATCATTAAGAGAAACTTCCCAGAGTCCCTTCAAGTCACTGAACTGAAACGATGAAGCATTAGAAAAACTTGACTGAAAGTAAAATTACGTTGCACTTTAGAATCTCTCTCTCTCTCTCTCTCTCTCTCTCTCTCTCTCTCTCTCTCTCTCTCTCTCTCTCTCTCTCTCTAGAGAATAGCAAATCCGGCTCAGTTCTTGTAAGCAAAAAAAGTAATTGGGTACTTCTGGGGAAAAGTGTTGAGGGCAATCGGTTCTCCTAAATGTTTTGAAAGTAAGTTGGACCTACTTCAAAGAAAAAAACGAAGATAAAGGAGTTCGGAGTTGGATAGTTGCTGGAATTGGAAGAACAACCGACTTTTAATTGAATTAATCTTGACGCAGCTAATTCAGCAAGGTTTCAAGTGGGTATCTCACTTAATGTGAGAAGTAAATGTGAAAATTAGCCCTTAGTTCGTATACAGCGATGCAACAATGACCAGGTGGGTTAATGAGATGCTCATGTCAGGGTCTTAGGAAAACTAATCGTTGTAGTTCATATTATAATAAACCAGTTTGTTGCTTTAATTTATTCGAGGAGATCCATGCTTGTGGCACAGTGGCATTTCTTGTATTGCCCTTGTTAAACCCCCGTCCTTGAGACCATAAGCTCTGAATTCAAATGGTGTGTCTCTGCAGAACGTCATCCGTTTGCTGTATTATTTTCATGTCAAATCTATGTCGGTATTCTGAAAGTTCATGGTTAGTTTTCTCAAACTGAGCGTTGTTGACCTTTGATATTGCATCGCCGTAAATATGCTGTAAAGAGTATGGCAAGGAATACTGTTTATTACCACTGAGTGTCAAACACACGCTTGTGTAGGCTGTAACCAGTTGAACTATCGTGAGATCCCGCCCCCTTGTCGCGGCCACAGCTGTGCATGCTAATCCGAGGACCTCTTCTCATCCAGCCAGCCAGTTTTTACGTAAAGGTCAGTTATTTAAGCAAGGGCTCGTCTCAGATCTATTCATATTCTGGTTGCGGGTCGAGTAACCTTTGTGGGGTGTGTATTTTAGTATAGTCTTAGCTGCTCTGTGTATGCAGTTTTGTATTACAGGCCTATTCACAGGTGCTTTTATAAAACGCACTTCAGTTCACAAATCATATGTTTGCATGTACATAGTAATATGCATTTACGGACTGCAGGTTTTCCTTTCACATAAATACATATACAAGATAGTACACGTCCCTATGTATTGTAAGAATATATTAAGATATTAACTACAGATATCAGTTTACTGCCACGGGACCGTATGTCAGTCTCGGCAGCAATTATAGGAAATTATTCGATTTCCCATAATGATCATTAGTGATTATTACACCACGGTTTGCTAATTACTACTTCTGATTAATGACTGGAGGGTTGATGCCTTTGCGTCGCGATGATTTTTTTTTTTTTTTTAAGATGATAGTGAGTGTTTGTCTCTGTCATGTATTTGTTTGTCTATTTAGTATTTGTTTACTGTCTTTTTATACATGCATTTTTTATGGTTTTAGTTTTTCCGGTTGCAAACATGATAACGATCGCTTGCAGATTGAAAGGGCTGTGCATCATTTTGTTGGCTTAAAAAACAAACGAAAAAGTTAATAGGAAATTATCTTGTTTTACTGTGATTGGGTGAGGTCGATTATAGTTTTGTGTATAGGAGCGAATCGGTGTCATTACAAATGTCGAAGGTTGATTGATTATTTATTTTCATGAGTTGGTCTAACTGTTTAGTAAGTGAATTTGAAAGAGATTGATGATACTTAATGGAATATTGGTCTTTCCGAGAAAAATTATTCTTTGTCTGTTTCGATTTTCATCAAATGTTAAGCAAAATATAATAAGTTACGGAATTATGAAATAATTCCATAAGTTATGCATATGTTAAGGTACAGAATTATGAAGTAATTCCATAAGCAACATTCACGTTTCTTGTAGTTATGTGTTCTCAAAGAAACAAATTGTGTGAAGACGTTAACGTCAGCTATTGTTCCAGGGTCTGAAGAATACCAGACCTTGTATCGTTCATAGGAAACGCAAAGCCTTTCGCAGAGTAGAGGTCGCGTCAGTTACTGTCCACTTCAAACGTGATTTTAGACGCTTCCGCCGTATCGATCGATTGAAACTTTCGGTTTTTGATCCCAGTTCGGCCTGAGGTCATAATAGAATAGCTGCTGGACCTGCCAGTGCATAAGGCTAAGGTATTATTGCAAGTGTGCACACGTCTGTCTTAAGGGATCTTGAAGCGATATTTTCATTTGATATGAGTTTCGTTTTGGATCATCAGGGGTTTTCATTCAGTTTTTTATTTTTTATTTATATTTTTGGCACCTTAGTTTCCGGAAATTTAACACATTTTTCGTAGAAAACATGCTCAAGATGTACTTGTCGTTATTAATCAGTTAAATTTTTTTGCTAAATTTTGTGTTAAATTATGGAAATCGTAATGTCTCTAGTCATCCAATATAGTATTTTGGTCAGTCCATCAAGCAGTTAAATTTTAAAATAAGGAAACTTATCACCCATTGCGTGTTCCTGATAAGCCTAGTACACATTGTATCTCATAACACGGGTCGCGACATGATCTTTGAATGCGGATGGCTATGAAAACGCAGGCTATTGTCCATACCTAAATCAAGAGAACCCGCTCTGCTCTTACGTCACTCATAAGGCAGAATGATCGGCAGGCAACAAGAGCCATTTTTTATAGAGAGTGGTCGTTTTATCTTCCTGCATGAAGAAAATTTAAATGAAAAATGCAAGTATAGCTCAAAAAGAGACCTTTGTAAGAATTTTAGGCAAACCTTTTGAAAGTGAAAACCCTCAAAATCTCTGCTTTTTGTACCTATTCGCGCCTTAATTCGCAACATGAGGCATAGAGTGGAAGGCCCTTTCAAGTATGCTGATACCTTCATGCTCTTTATCCTATAGGAATAGAAGTCTGTCGACACTTATATTTATCTCTCGCCTCTTTTCATAGGTAGAGGGAGCCGGCAACTCTGGTATTTTCTACCGCAGTCCTGATGCAATGAGAAAATGATTATTGTAAGAAAAGGATGTAGACAGATCCGCCCATTGAAAGATGGAGAAATCATTTAGAACGAGCGATACTTTATTTCTGTTATGTACCGTGTCCCTCTGTCTGCTAAGAAAATTAAGTAAGTCACTACTGGAATGAGTAATTAAATTTCGTAACTAATGGGCTCTTTTGTCTTAGCATGACTGAGAGTTCGTGTTAGGACTGCACTACAAAGACCATAACCTTGAATCATTACTTGCAATCTGTTAGTCATAAAAAGCTTACTGTCGCGCAGACCGCTACAATTAAAACTGAATGGTGTAATTAGGCGGACTTTTGTCAAAGTAGTAATTGCATTTTCAGTTGCACATTTCATGATTGCGGTTATGGTTGGTATCTCCTGTAATTAAATTCATGAATTAATTAGGGATACAATTCAGTTTTTGGAGTGATTCCCTAGGTGGGTACACATACAGACACGCACATACACACACAACACACACACACATATATATATATGTGTGTGTGTTTAGTGTAGATGTGTGTGTGTGTTTTCAGCATTAAGCCGTTTCTTCACTCGGGGCCAATGCAGCGGAAATGTCACTTTGTCACTTTTATACGTTCATGCTTTAACTGCTTTATCGTAGATGGAACCCCTTGAACTATAAAATCTACATCCGTTGCTTCTACACATATAGAGAGAAGGCTCCGCGCCAGCGTTTCGAATCCCCCAACACGCATTGTTCCAAATTCCCTCCATCTTGCCTGCTCTCTCGCGCCTCCGAAATATTAAAGCTCTTCCTTTTCAGTATATACCTCTTTCAACCCAGTTCTCCAGCGCTTCATAGGTCTTGCTCTTTTCATCTGCTTCACCACTTTCGAAATGTGCAATTTTTGCTAACCTGCCCATTCCTTCCACATGGCCGTACCATATCGGATTACTATTCCATGCTTACACCTACGCTAAACTGTTAACAACTTACTTATGTCTGCATTTCTCATTCTTTCAGTTCTTACGATGTATCTACTTCGCAAAATATTCATCCAAACAGCTTTCAACCTTTTCGTTTCGCATCCAGCCTGGATCGTTCACTTATACATACATATATATATATATATATATGACATATATATATATATAAACATATATATATGTATATATATACATATATACATGTATATATTGTATGGAGTATGATTTTTGTTAGATAAATGCAGTGAAATGTGTAATTAATTCCCTGGCCTTCTATATTTGCCGGCATATACATTATCTGGTCTAATATGAATTTTTATTGGAAATTATCAAGATTTTCTTTTGTTGAATTACTTTAATTTGGTGAACAATTAATGATTGAAAACTCGGAATTGTAGTCGTTATGGTCTGTTTGTTTTATTTTTTATTTGTTTTGTCAGTTTTTGTGTAATTAAATTTGATTAAACTTTACTTAATTCTGTCTGTTTTTCTATAATTAGTTTTGAGATTAATTCGGTCTTTGTATTTTTATTTATGATATTTTAGCATCGCATTTCTTTATTATGGAGTTTTTCCTTATTAATCTCTCATCCCCACATGGAATATACCTTATGTGATTCTTCCACCTCGTGTATAATTATGTTAGCTGGTTTCTGAATCACACTTGGATGAGATGTGCAGTGGTTTAAGCTTGAAGGATAAATTGCCCATTTTTTGCAGTTTTGAGATTAAACATGATCAAAGAACCGAATAAAAAAAAGTAAGAAAGATGTGCGAAGAAAGATGAAGTGATAATGAGTCTGCTATGAATGATGTCTAGCCCCATTTATCTTCCGAACCTCTGGAGATTTGCGTATGTCATTAACATTCTCTCTCTCTCTCTCTCTCTCTCTCTCTCTCTCTCTCTCTCTCTCTCTCTCTCTCTCTCTCTCTCTGCGATAACCATTAAAAGCTGTTCCTTCGAGGTTATTGCCTCTTAATATAATTTCCTGTTCGGTGATGTGGTCTTCCGCCGAAGAATTATGATCGTGATTTCTTTGTGGTATTTTTGTTTTTGATAACGTTCACTCAGATTCTTTGAATAATAATAATAATAATAATAATAATAATAATAATAATAATAATAATAGTTTTAGCAGCCAAAACATAAGTTCGTCGTTTGATCGAAGATGTTGAGCCTTGTTGAGTGTGGTCGATGCTTGAATAGGTGATATCTCTGGGTGACAGGACTTTGCAGTTATATAAGTCTTTTACGATCAAGGTAGGGAGCGGCACCAACAATTATGCGATGCCGCATTGAAAGTTCAAAAGCGCCATCCGTATCACTGCATCTCCTCAAAAGCAAAAAAGTAATAAATACATAGAATAAAATTTTAGTCCACCAAATATGAGAAACAAGAGAATAAATCTCTTTTATTATTTAATGTACCCCGAGTTATGTTATAATGGACTTTTATCAGATTTCCATTTGTTTGTTTTATTGTGGCAAAGCTTTTAACCGTAAAAATGTGCCTCTACCACAACTAGGGTTGATTTTTTAGAACACTTACTATCTGTAACTATGTGCGGAGTTATCAGAATTACTTGGGCTGTTCTGAAAGTTTTCGCTTTGTCATTTTTGTTATCATTGCTGAAAATAAAACCTTATATTGATGGTAGTGTTAATAAGCCTTGGACTGATTACAAATATGAGTTTATGAATTAAAAAAAACTGAAACTTGTTGAAAATAAAAAAAAAAAAAACTACGTACTTTTTCAGTTAACTGACTCCGGTACGAACTTTGTAAAATGATGACGCAATAGCAGGTTCTGACCTCCATTACGGTTTCGTAAGTATCATTCCTACGTCGATGCAGGACAATTAAGACGCTTTCAAGATGAAGATAGCATTACATGGCCTGGCGGTAATAACAGAGGAGAGGAGAAAAAGTAGCAGCATCATGACCTTGACCCAGTTTCAACGCTTCATGAATAGCTGCGTGAAATTTTGTATACATACGTTCATACACATGTAAATATATATATATATATATATATATATATATATATATATATATATATATATATATATATATTGTATATAGTTGTATATATATACAGTATATAATGTGTATAAACAAAAAATTCATGCCTCGCAACAATGTACAGTACCATGATGGATAGGCTACTGCCAGAAAGTAAAAATACTGTGTAGATCACGATAACAGGAAAACACAATAACTAAAGGACGATTGGTGAGAATTACCATGGCTTGTCGTCGGTTTTCTGACATCAGTAGAAATCTTGACGTCTCTAAAGATTCCTAATAGCCAGTGGACGCTTTTTAGGATCTTCATAAGGTGCAGTTTCAATGTCGAAACAAGCTGTCGTTTTATAGAGCATCGTTATTAAATAATGTAAACGTCTCTTTGATATTTGCCTTGTCCTTTACCACTGTAACCGTGGTCAACGTATTGTCAGATGTAAAAATAAAAAAAGACCATGTAAAGTAAAAAAAAAAAAAAGAGAGAGAGAGAGAGAGAGAGAAAAATTTGCAAGATAACAAAAGAGGTGTAGTTTGGGTGTTATTTGAGAGAGAGAGAGAGAGAGAGAGAGAGAGGCGGGGGAGCCAAAATGGAGCAGTTACCTACACTGTGATAGCTTGTAAGTTATTTTGAGCTTCATGTTATAAAGGGATACGTCGCTTGAATATGGTAGTCATTTGCTCATTGCACATTCCTTATCACTGATGGAGTATTTTATTGTATTCCTGTCGTTTTATTAAATCTCATCCAGGTGCCGGTAACATATATACAAGGAAGGAAATTTTGCCTATTTCCCACTAGTGTAAATAATGAATAATTGTGACTTCAAGAGCAATTCCTTTTAGAGAAAAGAAAGTGTGGAGGGGAAATTAACTGACGATCATTTGTAAAAGGGGGAGAGCAGGACCCATGCTGGGCAAATCCCACAACGGTCCCTCCAATTGGTCGTTTGCGCCTCGTTTGTACCGCCGCTGCGGATTTAGTGACATCGGTGGGAACCTCAAGGATTTAGAAAGAATGGTTAGAAGGGGCGTTATGGCTTCTTGGACACCAGAGAGAGAGAGAGAGAGAGAGAGAGAGAGAGAGAGAGAGAGAGAGAGAGAGAGAGAGAGTCTATCTTAAATGAAGGGTCTGTAATAACTCGAGTATGGAGATGATACGAATTTTACGTAGTCCAGTTTTATGATAAGTAGCCTATTAATGAAATATAGAATTTGGCCAAAGGCCAAGCGATGGGACCTATAAGGTCACTCAGCAATGAAAGGGAAATTGACAGTAGAAAGGTTTTTAGAGTTGTAACAGGAGTAAAACCTCGCAGTTCCACTACGAAACAATTGTTAGGAGAGTAAGATGAAAGAAAGAGAATATAAATGGAGGTAGCTTAAAATGAATAAAAGGGTTGCAGCTAGCGGCCGAAGGGACGCAGCAAAGAACCGTAAGTAATGCTTACAGTTCACCGCTCGAGGTGCACTGGCGGCACTACTCCCATACGTGGATGATAAGTATATTGACAAGTACATTAAGGAAGTGAATGATCGCAGTATTCTGAGAAAATGTAAGATATATCATCGAAGCTTTTATTGTCTTTAAGGTGCCTTCCAGCTCTTTTGGCAAGGGCCATGACACCTCGTAAGAAGACCGGGTCGGGTCTCCATCCTGACTGATCTGGAAGGTGCGGCTCTAACGCAGTCGACGCCCAGGTCAGTGGATGTCACGAGTCAAGTTGGAGTGTAACGAACGATGAAAGAGTCGTTTTTGGTTTATTTTTCAGCCTACGAGACACTAAATCTTATTTTCTCGTAACACCCATAAATTCAGTATTGTTTTTCTGTCTGTGACTCGTATTTCCATTTTGTTTTTATATTATACACTTCCCATTGAAAGCGTATTCTTTTATGAGGGCTTTGAAGCTGGCCACCTTATACTGATGAATAACCGATTTTTACTAGTCACCTAATTAGAATGTTAGATAATCTCTTTAGACGATTGCCTGATTGACTTGAATGTCCGTTAGTAAAAGATTCTTGAAATCATCTGTTTTTTTTTAAAATTATTTATTGTTTTTCAATTTTGTTATGGTTAGTTAATTGCATAGTCCTATGTTTTTTATTCACTAATGGTTTTATACACTGCATAATAATTATTTAAATGAATATACTGGTAAAATTTATACCCACACTGGATATGGTGATGTCCAGCCACATGTCACATATGCAAGCAATCAGTACCCTTCTCCCTTGACTGAGTATTTTGAAACGTTCGCCTCGTATACCTTTGACCGGCGGGGTCATGTTTCCCTCAACAACCCTCGTCCAAGTCTGACCAGACTCACAAGTCACTTTCGGATTGTTTTGACATGGTAATTAAGAGTCTCCAGACGCCAGTACATATTTCCGAACAGTCATTCAAGAATCGTAAGGTGTGGTTTCATGTTACAGATTGCTGTTGGGTCGTTTTATCCCCTGTCAGTTAATTTCGAAGGCCGTTAGGGACCGTGATTGCTTGTCATGTGATTTAATTGGATATCTCGAGAACGTATTAACAGACTTGATTGAATTCTCTAGACCAGGTGGGTCTTGGGTCATTATGTAGACTATTAAGTCTGTATTGTGTTCGTGTTATGGGATATTGTGTGTGGTTAAATATTGCGAATGAAAACACAAATACGGGAAAGTGGTTATGGTTTAAGACGGAAAAGATAAGTTCTGAATGTAATCCAAGTGAATTTCTCTAAGGCTTTATTTGGGTTCTTGCTACCCGCAGAACCAGTCTTCTTCAGTTGATTTTATAAGTGGCATTGTGCTCTTTCTTATCTTGATTTAGGTTGGCTGATATGTACTGCAGGCGTAATTGACTTTTGTGCTGTATAAGAGATTTTACAATGTTCACAGCATTTTTGAAAAAGTGAGGATAATATTTTATAATTGTATTTAATATAATTCATGTCCATAGGGTGTAACAACACCAAATACCATCAGCATTTCAGTTGTTTAGAAGTATTATTTTGTATTTAAATTACAAAAATATGATGGGGATAGTGTATTTTATTTAATCATTTGTTAGGTGGTCTTTTTCACCTTCCCCGATGTGGTATTGTAAGTAAGAAGTTTGGAGAACAATTGTGAGTATGTACCAAGTGTTTGTTAATTAAGCAGAATTCTTAAGTTCCTGCTGTAAACTATTTCCTCTTTGTACTGAGGTTTTGTGTTCACTTTTCAAGTGTTGTAGAGAACGCATAGGAAATGACCCTGGTTGTGCTCTTCCTGTTTTTTAAGAGGAGAAATCTCAGTTGCTGAGGTGAGAACTGGGTGAGCTTTGTTTCTCAAGTCTCAGAACTATTGTCAGTTCTTAGAAACATTATTAACATGATTAGCTTACCCTCATTCCATTAGTCATGTTGTGACTAGTGTTCAGGGGTTTGTTTCTCAAGTCCGAGAAGTTATTTCCATGTTGATGAACGATTAATAAAGTAATTGTTCGTTCTTTGGAAAACGTTGTATTTTGGATCCAACCACATGAGGTGTCTGGTAACCTCTAGGAGAGAGTGTTTTTTTTTTCATACATGTTAGATTTCTGTCTCCCATTCTGTTTTGTTTTGTTATGAGAATTAATTTTCAAATTGCGAAATCAATATATTCTCTCTTCTTTTCTTTATTCAAGTTGTTTCTACCTTTATATAAAACGTATAGTCAGTTTATGGTATTTTTTATTATAATTTACGTTTGGTCTTTTTTGAAATATAATTTTTTTAATGGTTATGTTACCCATTAATTTTACTATATGTCCTTTTTGAAAGAGTACTTACAGTATGGAAGTTGGGAAAAAATTTCTATATCTTCATTGTCTCCGCTAAAGAAGAGCGCATTCACAGAATATCTTATTCCCTTGACGTGTGTTTTTCTTTTCCGAAGAACACATTAACTGAAGTAACACTTCCTGCCACCCGCTTGGACATGTGCTTTGTGGTTCTGAAAGGAAATGACGATCGTTCGCATTTAATGTCATGGAAATGTGTTTATCCATGAAAAATGCAAATTCTGTGTTTTGGAAAAGGACTTCTCTCGTTTCGAGTGACGTTTCCTGGTGGGTGCGAAAAGCTGCCAGGAAATGCTGTGTGTGTTTGTGAGAGAGAGAGAGAGAGAGAGAGAGAGAGAGAGAGAGAGAGAGAGAGAGAGAGAGAGCACTCTCCAAAGCTTCATGTAAGGAGAAACGAAATGGGGAGTTCCTCTCTTGTGTCCTTCCCAACGCCATTGTTTATTAGTGTGATTACCAAGGCATCATGATCCTCATAATTGTTTTATTGTTAATGTTGTTGTTGTTGTATTTGTGATGGCTCAACTGTGTAAATAGTAGCACGCAAATTTCAAAGAAAATTCATTTTTCCTGTAATTAAGTTTTATTCATCTCTGTTCATGTATTTCAGTGACGTTGTCAAAGCACTTGGAAGGAAAAGAAAACAGACACTGTAGAACTTGCAATTCGTGAAAAATATTTCTGACTTCATTTGATGAATTACGGTGTTTTTTTATTTGAAATTATTTTAGCCTGGTATATATTAATTTCGTTTGAATGTTCGCAACACTTGAATAGTATTACTGAAATAATGCACTGAAAGATATGCTGTAGCGAGTGAGTTAGGCACATGACAGCTTTTTAAATATTGTAACAAAAATAATGTCGTGTCCACTCTTTGGCAACTATGTTTTTATTTTGTGTTTGTTCTCTTGCATTAGGGTTAACATTTTAGTTGATTTATATTCTCTGTAGAATTTGTCGACTTTTGGAATTTGTCGACATAGTTTCTATGCAGCCAATGATAGATAGTTTGTTTCAGACTCTCAAAGATTTATCTACTTATTTCTGACTCTGTGAGATGTATCTACTTATTTCAGACTCTGTGAGATGTATCTGCTTATTTCAGACTCTGTTAGATGTATCTGCTTATTTCAGACTCTGCGAGGTTTATCTGCTTATTTCAGACTGCGAGATTTATCTGATTCTTTCAGACTGTGCGAGATTTAGCTCTTACTTCAGACTCTGCAAGATGTATCTGCTTATTTCAGACTGCGAGATTTATCTGCTTAATTCTCGTGTGTTGTTGATTACCATGATCCTACCAATATTTTATGTTGTTATCCTTGATATCATGACTAACCATGATCTGAAAGATGGAGAATCTAATGAAATATGTATTACTTCATTCCAGAAGATTTTCAGTCTACTTCGAAGATGAAAGCGCAAACTGTTTCAAATCAGAGGTCAAGTGGCTCGTAAACAACCCTCAGGTTGGGCGTATTTGCCGAAGAATTTTCACCTAATTTCTGATGAATATTTCTTGATTTGTTGATGAATTATTCGTGAATTTTAGTGCGTTTGATGTGGTGCCTTGTTTATCCTTGCAGACTTCAAAGTAGTTAAAGCGTCGATGGAAGTGGAATTAGCTTTTATTATTTGTTTCTGGTTTTTGCATTGATACCGAGCAGTTACTCCTCATAGTTTCTTCCGTCAGATTTTCTTTTTTAATAATTTCTCCCATGGTGGATTGGGTACATGTATTTTTGGAGTTATGAAAATAAGATTATATGTATATACATTATATGTATATATATGTACGTATGTATGTATTTATACATACAGACACACCTACACACGTATAGCGTACATATATATGTGTGTGTGTTTACACATACATACATACACACACACACGCGTGTGTGTATATATATATATATATATATATATATATATATATATATATATATATATATATATATATATATATATATATATATATATATATACATATATATATATACATATATATATATACATACAGTATATAAACAGAGTGTGTTACTTAACATAGTGTTATGGTTTGCGTATAAATGATAAAAGGTTAGTATTTTGTGTTGCTCAGATTAGAGTAACTTCGTGGGCTTGGCTTTTGCGTTAAACCCTAGTACAACACGGTTATACTGCGGGTTCATTCGTTCGTACAAAGCAACTTTTTTTTTCTGAAAAACACATCATGTTTACCCATTTTTTTTCTTTGAACCATCCTTGTTCCTACTGTCTTTTTATTATTATTGAAGACGTATAAATGCTTGTATGAATAGCTGCGTTCGTGCAACGAAACGTTTTAGTTTGGCTGTTAGTCGTATCTGCGAAGCCATTCACTTCAGTAAAATGTGAGGACTTGTCCAACCTTTTTTTTTATATCAAACCTCAGTCCTGATGAAATTTATCGACACTATTTTCAGTAATTACGTTGTTTTAAGTACAATTATTTACTTGCTCACGTGAGAGCTGTAGAGCTCAGATTTTACCCCAGGTGGAAATAGGCCCTTTTTCTTTTACATAAAAGGGAATAGTATAAAAGATTCTTTGTCTCTGAGTAGGCGCCTTCGTACTTGACCTGTCGCGCGTGATTGATCTCTGAAGAACATGTCTAACGTGAAAGCCAGACTGCCTGTGCTAGTGGGTTTACTTTAGAAGGAATCTCCATGTATTGCAAATATCCTGTAGGTGTTCCTCATCCTTGAGCTTTCGTTGGAAAAATTTTTCGTATGATTGATTAAGGTGATTGAATAAATACGACACCGAATATTTTTTTGTTCAGTCCTTTCATGGTTTTTAATAATAAAAATCTTTTCAGAGTTATCAGTTTAAGTTTTTATGGTCTTTTTAGCCTACGAAAACTTTTCATAATACATGACAACCGCATTCGCAATGCTAGGCATACAATTATTTTGTACTGGGGTTTTGAATGTGCTGCAGGAGAGAAGAAATCTATAAAAGTTGATGTATTTCATAGAGAAAGCTGCCTGCTTTGGTAGTTAGTGAGATAAAGATAAAAGGGCACAAACTAATCAGATTAAAGCCATACATTGTGTACAGCCAGTAATAGCAGTAAAAGAATTCTCGAATGTACAGAACAGCTTCTTCATACGTGGCTTTTTTCTCTCTCACTGAATTGCCACTTACATTATCATCCATTGATATCACATGAAAAAGCGATTTACAATGTCATCTTTACTTATCACCTGTAGAAACATACGAGAGAGCTTTGTATGAAAGTATGCTTGAAGGCATAATTGGTTAGGCATATACCGACATCTGAGTGGAAGAAAAAAATATTATTTTGCTATTGCATGATTAGTAATGCTAGCGCTTGCCGCTCCGAACCTCTTAGTTGTGAGTTCAAACAACTTGAGGCTGAAACTTAATCTCACATTCAGTCACCAGTTCCATTAACATTCTTAGGTATGACTTGAAAAGTTATTTACAGTGTCAACCATGCTGGCATGTAAGTCATCGTTCAATAAAAATATGCTTGAAGAAGCTCAAGTGGTAGGCACAGATGCGGCATTAACATCTGAGCATCAGAACAAAAACTTCTCTGCCTTGACGTGGCTGGTAATGCTGTGTTTGTAGCTCTTAGCATCTGGTTTGCAATTTATGCTAATTTAATTGCCAGTTACATGAACATTCACATATATCACGTGAAAGTGATTTACAATGTAATTTGTTCTTGTGTTTGAGGGAGCTTTGTATGAAAGTATGTCTGAAGCCAGCAGTGGGTCGGCACTTACATGACACTGATTTCTGAGATCTAGAAAGAAAAAGCTCTTGGCTGTGCCGTGGTCAGTAATGCTCTGTGCTTATAGTTCGTTGCATTTTGGTTTTGAGTTCATACCACTAGAGGGCAGATATTTTTCTCTCATTTAATTGCCATATTATATGTTTGTGTGTGTATGTATGGGTTTGTGTTTTTCGCATACTATGTATTTTTTTTTTTGCTGATAATGATGATTATCATGTTTTCGCTTTTGACATTTTGTTTTGTGAAAGAGACCTTAGAAAATTTAAAACTTTAATTTTTCTTATCCGTAGGCCTTATACTGTGGGGTAAAAAACCTGATAAAAATCGTTTGTATATCAGAATTGGAGCACGATGACTTGACGGGGTTCGTGTTATCATAAAGGGAGGTGTTATAGTCGACGCCCCTTTGAAGAGAATGAAAAAAGACCATCTCCGGGATGCTGTAACCTCCCCCGTCATCTCTCGTTTTAATCCTAGAGTCCTAGGGTTGATCTCTTGTGCGTTGTAGGCGTGACTCGAACACGATGTTGTGGATTTAAAGATTCTGACATTTTAGCAGTGTTTATTAGCAATGCGATACAGGTAAAGAATATTTAACTGAAAGCATTCAAGTACAGATATCAAGTGCGTTTTAAAATGAATTTGGGACTAAAAAATATTGCTCAAGATACGAAGATCGTTTGCTCTGGAATTTTATGCTAATGCATATAAGCCACACCCAGTGGTGTGAAATTATTGTTCGTGTTTTTGTTTGGTGATTTGCTGGTTTTAGTGCTCCTAAGTGCGACATTCAGCGAGTTTGTTAAGCATTTTCAGTAGACAAGCAAGTGTTTAATGCCGTTTGATTTTTCTATTTCCTTGGCACTCTGAAACTTCTGACCATGATTTTATAAGCTTCCAGGTTAAACGGAATATTATAATTCGCTTGTTTAGTTTAATTAAGGCCACACTGGCAACATTTATGAATAAACGCTTATTTTCATTACGTGCGTGTTTATGATGATATTGTAAAGGCTTTGCCATTTTGTCATCCTGAGATCAAGTAATTTTGAAGATCGTTCAGCCGCGCGTTTATGTCTGAACAGCGGCGAGATGAAAGTCATTTTTCACTTCTGCCTGATCAAGATTTTATATGCTGATTGTAGGATTGGGGGAACTGGCTTGTTTAGATTGATGATGCTTTATGAGATAAGGTGTGAAATGGGATCAAGATGCTGATAGTATGTGAGTAGTGTCTTCATATAATCTCTCTCTCTCTCTCTCTCTCTCATACATATGCATTTATGTATGGATGTGTGTCCTTGTTTACCTAATTACTTGCGAAAACATTTTCTTCTGGTAGTTATGTTTTCCTTTGTTGCCGGACCAAATGACTACATGTGATAAGCTACTTAAGAGTGTAGTAATTACTGTTAATAAAAACTAGATGACGATGATGGTGTAATTCGGTATCTCTTGTAACCTTTATGAGTGATAAAAACTGCACATCTATTTAATAAAGGTAATTTTATTACTAAATGTTAGCGATGTTGCCATAGTTGTTCTTGGCTTCATTTTGAACACATGAGTTTCATTCCTAAAGTTTTTATGACCTGGGAAGTATTTTCGCAAGAGTACCATCAGGCCACCATAATTGCTGATTCGTTTAAAGGGTTAAGCAGTTATAATTACGTTTGGTTTCTCTTGAATACATATTCTGGAAGTTGCATGTACACCTTGGTCTTTAGGTGGTTTTTATTATATCCCCTGTTGTAATTTTGTTTTATATGCTTACCTTTTTCTTGGTTTGAGATTCCTGATATTTCCCTTGGCAATGCCTAACCTCATTATTCCAACTCAGTGACATGCTTAATACAGCGCCATTTTGCCCTATGCCTGATAATAAATATTTTATGATGCTACTGTTACATTGTTATTTAATCGTTAAAACGAAGTTAGTTATATTTATCGTTAAGCGTGGTTTATCGTATAAGTCTTGGTGAAAGGAAGTTTGAGGCATCACAAATACAACAACAACATTAATAATAAAACAGACAGTGAAGAGGATGATGATGATAATCGCACTAATAAAAAAAAATGGTGTTGGGTGACAAGGGAGAGGAACCCACCATTTCCCTTTATATGAAGTCGTGGAGCGTGAATCTCTCTCTCTCTCTCTCTCTCTCTCTCTCTCTCTCTCTCTCTCTCTCTCTCTCTCTCTGTACACACACACACACACACACACACAGTCTTTCTACTTTGCCAGTCGTGATTTGAGGCATAAAAGGTTTATAAACCGCAGTAGACAAGCGTGTGGAAGCCTTTCAGAGAAGGCGACCGCCAGCTCATGCTAACAAGATTTCCTTTTTATGCCGAAATAATCGGTACGAAGAAGCTGTGAGTGGCCGAATAGGTTAATAGCTCGATAAAACTGATGTTTTATGGTATCGCCCGTCAGCTCCGATGAAGGCTGGCGATGCCCGAGAGAAAAGGCCGCGATAATTAGGAGTGACAGCTGCTCTTCCGCTTTTTGAAGTCATGTCGGCAGGCAGTCAGGCTTCGTCTATTTTTTCACACATTCCTTAATTCTGTGTTTCATATTGTTTACGTGTGATAAACCAAACTTTTATCATAAGAAATTGTTTTTAATATGGCATGGGTTTTGTTGGGATGATGATGATAAATTCTTTATCAGAACAATCGTAAATGTTTTTGACCGTATTTTTTAATAAGTAATGATAGAAAGCTTGAATTGTGCTGATAAATATAATTATTTAAATGATTTTCCTTACATTGTGAGAATTCGTGATATTAAATGCTGGAAGGATTTATTTTTAAAATTTGGGTTTAATGGCAAATGTCAGATTATCCTATTACAACTTGAAAATAAATGTCCTTCGTAAAGTGTAACACACATGTTGCAGACGCCATAAACGCAAAGGTTAAAAAAAGTGTAAACGGATCGCTGATAAGAACGTAGGAACTCAAGTGGGTAATACCATTATGGTAACTGCAGTCGAATACCCTGAAAATGTGCTTATGCTGAGTGCACATCGATGTTCAGTAATGAATGGAAATGATGACATTTAAGCTGAAACGAGGTCTTACGGGTAACATCTGGATAAGAAGATCACATTTTCAGCATCACCTCTTAAAGAGATGAGGTGCTGTAAGGCTCTTTCTCCCTCTCTCTCTCTATTTTGTGTATTTGGTGTGCATTTTACTCGATATTTATTGTACAGCTCATTGGTAATTATGTTAATGGGTATGGTAATAATGGCCATATCTCTTTCTCCCATGCTTGATATGGTAATGGGCAACTGGTAATTATGTTAACAAAATGGTTATGTTCTTCACTTTTGAGTATATTTATGAACATGTTTGTTTTTGTTTACCTACGGTGTGTGCATTTCTTCGCCAGTAGACCATTTCCCATCGTAGGTGGTAGATCTTGAGAACAAAAACAAGTCTCTCCCATATTTATCATGTAATTTTAACTGTTGAATTAAGGATATCTCCTACTCTGTCGAAAAAGCATCTATAGATTCAGTGCAGGTTTGCATTCTTCCACAGAAACTTCCTGAACAGAACCTCGATTCTACTGACATAACACCAAACCATTCACCTTATGTTGATGGCGCTTGGTATTAAGGCCTTTGGATGTAATGTTTCTGCTAACCTATCTTCTTATTCTTTTTATATGCCCAGACTGCATCAACACTCGCTGGCCATTGACTGCTCATGCAGAATCATTTTATCAGATTGCCATATCTTCATATTTGATACCCTTTCTATGGCCCTTACTCCATATACGCTAATCTTAGTTAATTGCAAGTATATATAACTATATTCCATTTTCAGAAAGGAGAGCTGGCTTAACAGATTGATCATGTATTCCATATTTTGCTCTTATATGGATATTTCATACCCAGCCTTATTTACTATATGTTATACTTTTCACATTTTCACATTCTACTCTCAAATATGTATATAGACCAGATAATTGCGTTCTTTATCATTACTCCAGCTTCCTTGCTTTCACCAAGCCTTATAACCATATTCATCATCACCTTACTTTCAACTTCACCTACAAACTGCTTCAGAATCTTTCACCCATCTCGATAGCTTTACGCCACAGTCAATACTCAACTGATTATCATCCTCAAATATCAGGTCCTCCTTCCTCCTATTCACTAATGTTGCCTGTTATCCCTCGGGCGTGCAACTTGGAAAAAGTAAATATATATAAGGGACTGCAGAGAATACCGAAAGATATCAGTGCCTAACGCTTTCGTGTATTGAATATACGTTTGTTCAGGGTGCAGTGCAAAGTGAGAGACAGGTGAGGGACGTCAGATTTTCGTCATGATGATGAAAGTTTTATCATTTAATGGTAGATTTCTCTCTCTGCCGACAGTTTTGAAAAATGTTAATGTCAGTGTCGTTTATGAGAATTCATCGTCTGTAAAGTCAATTATAATAAAGAACCCTACATATCCTGGCGCATCCATTGCCTGACGCAGTTTGCATCAATGAAACTGTATGTAAAGGTGTAACAAAAAATTTAGCAATCTAAGCTGTAAATGCTACAGCCAGAATAAGTCAACAGAAGCGTTACCGCCATATAGGGAATATGTCCAGCACTCTTTTTCCCACGTTAACAATCAAAATGATGCTGTTAACTGGAAATATTCTAGAGAGGTATTGTTGAAAGAAATACAATCCACTGTAATAAAACTAGAGTCGGACATTATTTTCCATGGTGAAGAAATCCGCAACAGTGTAAGTGTTAAATATATATATATATATATATATATATATATATATATATATATATATATATATATATATGAAATATATATATATATATATGTATATATATATATATATACATACACACAAAAACGAGTATTCGAGATCCTGCTCGATTACCCTTCCCAATTGATTGAGGAGAATCGAGCAGATTCTCAATGCTCTCTTATACATATATATATATATATATATATATATATATATATATATATATATATATATATATATATATATATATAAAATTTCTGACTCACGTCGGGATCGAACCCAGGTCTCTCAGGTGGAAAGCAAGGGCGTTACCCACTGGGCCATACAAGTTCGATCCCGACGTGAGTCAGAAATTTATTTCTGTTCCACACGTGATTGTGTGTTGATGATTTCTATCTTATTCACTCAGAAGGGATAATTCGAATGAAATGTTGTCCAGTGGGTCATTGCTGAGTCGGGATTGGGGAAAACTCGCTGGTATGCAAGCAGTTAGCTTGCCCAGGTAATTCCTTGGGTGCAGTTGCTCTCAGGTTCCAACTTCTTTTTAGACTTGTGTGGCCCAGTGGGTAACGCCCTAGAGACCTATCCCGACGTGAGTCAGAAATTTATTTCTGTTCCACACGTGATTGTGTGTTGATGATTTCTATATATATATATATATATATATATATATATATATATATTTCTAATAGGTATTTACACTTACACCCTTGTGGATTTCTTCTTCCTATTAGTGACTCATGCTGTTATGAGATTTTGATTAATTATTTTCCATGTTGTCGTGATCTATACAAATTGTATGAAAGGTAACGTTCAGTAGTTCGAAGTTATGTAATTATTTCTGGGGTGTTTTGTGTTTCAGGACCATTTTTTTTTTTGAGTATGCTATTTGGTTGTTGCTCCTCTTCTTTTGTTTGTGTTTATACATTGACTTTTGTTATCTGCCGTCTCTCTCCCGTTTTGTCACATTGCAGTGTACAATGAGGTATCGCATGATAAACGAAAGCACATATACATATACATGTATATATTTTTGTGTATACATACATATATATATATATATATATATATATATATATATATATATATATATATATATATATATATATATATATATATATATATATACATATATAAATTTGAATGTAACCATGTTTGCAAACTTGTGCTCTATAGAAATCCGAACCGCTTGACCGATCTAGACGAAATTTTGTTCACGGCCCTCATTTGACCCAAGGAAGGTTTTCCCGTAGGTTTCAATCCTTACCCACGTCCTCCTGGGTACTTTATTTACGGCTGGTCTCGGCAAAGACCCAGCCATGGGATAACATTTTGGACTGGTGTGAAACGTGGAGTGTCGGGAACGTATGTTCGTACACTTTCTCGCGCAGTCTCGGGTCGAGTAACGTGACTGGAATTGCGGCCACGCTGAGAAAAATTTTCTTGCATCTCCTGTGAATTTTTTTCATGCAAAGTATGCGTATTATCACTGAAAATGCTTTTCTTTCCTGTGATTGATAATTCTGTGTAGAATTCATTGCTTTAAATAAACATGTTAATCAAAACCACACCACATGTTACTTCCTTTCTAAGGTAAAATATCGACTGTCATTCAAAGTTTTCCCGGGCAGCCCCAGGTTGGTCAGCTATATATATATATATATATATATATATATATATATATATATATATATATATATATATATATAATATATAACTGAATCACGAAAATATGGAACGTGATGAATATATAAATAAAGACAAAATACACGAAGAAAGAGAAACAACGGAGTGCTGCAAAGCCTTTCAACGTTAGTCCTTTACTTAAGTAAAGGACTAACGTCGAAAAGGCCTTACAGCACTCCGTTGTGTCTCTTTCCTTCTTCGTGGATTTTGTCTTTATATATACATATATATATATATTATATGTATATATATATATATATATATATATATATATATATATATATATATATTATATATACATACAAAACTGTAATTGGTGTTGGTATGAATTATTTCTAATTTGAATAAGTATGTTTTCATTCTTGCTTGTAAGATTTTGAGTTGACTCTTATGACTGACAATTATTCATCTAATTATATATATATATCTATCTATATATATATTTATTTATTTATAAATGTGTATATGAGAAAGAGAGAGACAGACAGACAGACAGACAGACAGGTGGGTGGAAAGAAACTCCATATTTAAAGTTGTTAGTAACATTTTTAATTACGGACTGAATGCAGTGAAACAAGTGTAAAGTGGACAGTAGAATGGTAGAACATGTCTACATTATTAAAATTCCACATAGGCACCAGCATAGTCCACCAGTTCTTGCAGTCGTCTGGGAATAGCCTCAACAGACCTCAGCAGGAACTCAAGTGATACGCTGGTGAGAACATGCCAGCAAGACGCTCTGTCATCACGCCATGTGACTTTTTCCTGTGGCGCTGGGCTGAGGAAGGAGTTTATTGCACCAAACCAAAATCTTTTACTCACTTTGAGGATCGCTGTCTGTGTGGAGTTTTGATACTGCAGACAGTTCTACTATTCTGCTGTCCACAATAAAACTTATTTCACTACTATCAATCACCTTTGTATATGGTATTACTTTCTACCTACTCTGTATATATGTATATATATATATATATATATATATATATATATATATATATATTTATATATATATATATTTATATATATATATATATACTATATATATATATTTATATATTTACACAGACACATATGTTTATGTATATATATGAATTATGAACTACATCTCAAAATCAAATGAGAACAGGATGGCTAACTTCTTTTGGCGCTACCCACTTCAAAGATAGGAAAGTGTTGCGAAATATTTTTATAATTATATACTTCTGTTTTTATCACTAGATCTAATGAGAGGTGTCCAGATCAGCATCTGCGCAGTGATTTTTTTTTGTTTGTTTGTTTGCACGTGTGTCCCAAAGCTCTCTGGCTTCTGTCAAAATGTAAAGCAGGATCTTCATTAGGTTTATATTTGGTATTTTTTTCTCCTGGGTATGTGACTGTATCACGTCACCCCGGTCAAAACAGACAGACAAAGCAGACTCCTTTGCACTGGTTGTGATTGCCATTTAAGCACTTTGGAAAAATAAGGATGTTAGCTGCAAAGGCATGTGTCCAGCCGTGTAGTATAAAAATGGTAACAGGATCTTAATTTTATGGAATAATTTTTGCGTCGTCCTGGAAATTATATATACAGTATATATATATATATATATATATATATATATATATATATATATATATATATATATATATATATATATATATATATATGTATGTATATATATATATATATGTATATATATATATATATATATATATATATATATAAATATAAATATATATATATATATATATGTATATATATATAAATATATATATATATAAAAATATATATATATATATATATATATATATATATATATATATATATATATATATATATATATATCAATACAGCACGAAGGAACGCGTGCTTGAGAATATCACTTAAGTTCACGTCGGAAGGTGAGTGAAAACCGGGACTTTGAACAAGTACTTTCGTAATTTGTTCCCCACCTTCTGTTTGTGTATATAAACCTCTGTCAACTTCTTTTGTATTCAGTGTGAACTTGAAAATGTAGAATAAACTACGAAAGTACTTGTTCAAAGTCCCGGTTTTCACTCACCTTCCGACGTGGACTTAGTGATCTATATATATATATATATATATATATATATATATATATATATATATATATATATATATATATATATATATATATATATATATATGTGTGTGTGTGTGTGTGTGTATATATGTATATATATATATATATATATATATATATATATATATATATATATATATATATATATATATATATATATATATATATATATATATATATGACACAAAGTAAGTGAGTAGAATTTAAGACGCCATAGAAGAGAGCAGAAAATGAGGATTTTAAAAAGTTGTGTTTCAGAATTTAAGAGATTTTATTGTAATATTGAAAACTAAAGTAAAATATCATATACTGTCGTAAAATTTGGCATAGTTGGATATTTAGTTGTAATATCCACCCATTCATGGAGATGAGACAATTTAACTACAAGTAATTGAACATGAATATATCCCTCTCACATCATAGACTGTCAGAGGGCAAGTAAGCTGTTGCATACTACACACATACATACACACACACACACACACACACACGTGACAAAACCTCATCAGTGCCGTACATCTCTTATGATGAAAATATTCCCCTCCACAGAGTGAGAATGAGTGGAACTACGTCCTGTGGTTTAATTAAGGTGGTAAGAAATTTCGTATATCTATTTGAAAGGGAGAATTTCGTGGGACCTTTTACGTGACCAGAATGATAATGACGGTGTTTTAGTGCATACGCTCAGGAGCTGTAGCTTGCTTACATTTATCCCCGTGGGGCAGTTTAAAATGGGATTCATATATGGCCTGAGAATTTGCATCACAGGAATTCATGTGTTACTATCAGATCCTTTCGACTTTGATATATACCTGCGCTTTTGAAATTATACATAGCTCTGAATGAGTATACTGTACTGTAGATGCTTATGGAGGTTGATCGATGCTAGTGAATGTCTTAGGAAATTATTCGCACCACGACACCTATTATTTATGATTCAAAACAATTTATTCATACGTCAAAGACAGGTAATTGCAACTAAACATTTTATTTATACTAAGTGCCCTGTACCTGTATCTCATTGACACTTATGCATGGGAGATTTATCTGTGTATGTTTCATGGATACTTCCTTGTTGATAACTTATGTATGTGTATTTACAGCAAAGCAGTTTTTCTTTATTATTGATTTTATGTATGTGTATTTACTGTAAAGCAGTTTTTCTTTATTATTGATTTTATTTGCTGTTCTGAATTCAGGGAAAGTAACCGAGCCTTATGGGCATACGAGCTTTAACTTTTTGCCGACTTTTGTCGGTCCACTTTTGATCCCTTGTATTTTTCAAGAGCAGCCCATAGTAGTGTGATAACATATTTTTTAAACCCTCTTTTGATGAAACATTTCAGCAACTTAAGCATGACTGAACGCTGAGAAAGAGTATTACCCTTGACGTTAGGTATGTAATCAGATTGTATGTACTTGAAGGATTATATTTATTATTTTATTGTTTAGTCACTGCACAGTGCAATGACGTCAATCGTTAGTCTAAATGACAGTTTTGATAGAAATTATACTTGTTTACCTGGTCATAAAGACACTATAATGAATATGGAAAATTATTTTTATTATGAGTGTGGTTACATGATCCTCATTTGCATTATTCATAAGTACGCAGAGGGGTTTTTTTTTTCAACTGCCCGCTAGGGTGGAGTGACGTTTGTTTGTATTGAATAGGATAAACAGGGTGGCATTATTCAAATGGGGTAGCCCTATAGAGATTCCTTTTCAGCCCTAACATAGCGAATTGTTGATAAAATTCTCTGGTTTTAACACATCACGGATTTATATTCCCATTTTGTTCGAGGCCAGTGTCTCGGTTACTGGAAGTAGGTACAACTGATCTTCATTGATTATGAGATTATTTTTAGCTTCGAGACTACTGGGATGTTAAGAGTTATTGTGAGGAATAGTTACTTAGCGGAAATGTTTCTTAAGTTTTAGGTACTGGGATTTATTTGTTCTTGTGCTTTTATAGTGTACGTGAATGTTAGATTTTTAATAGATTTATTATATATGTTCTTTTGTGTATAAGTTTTTTGTATTATTTCGAGTGTTTTGTTGAGTAGAGATGCACATGAAATTAAAGACAAACAAATGAAAGGTACGGTTGTTCAAAACTATTCGTTCCCAGTCTCTCTATTCTCTTCGGTGCAAGAATAATCGTTGTTGATTCAGCATATTTGTGTAATAGCTTTCTTTTAATTCAGTCTCTTTCGGTGTAATTCATGCTGTCTCCTGTACTCCCCCTCGTCTTTAACTCAACATCCACCAGGCCTCGAGTCATGTAACTATTGCCCATAGTTTTAAAAGGCGCTTACAGCTATTTCCTTTCCGTTTCTAGATTTTTTTTCCCTGTAAAAGTTGTCCGACCCATAAATAAAAACATCTATGTATTCATTATGGTTTCAAATTTATCAGTCTGTGTCTTTAAGGGTAAAAGTGTCCCTTCGTACCGTGCAATCACTGCGATGGATGGAAATGCATCAGATTGGAATCTCCGATTGATAAAGGTGTCTCTTTAATTGAAGTGAATTTCCAATAGCCGAGATTGATTCTCCTGTCATATCGCTGGCCAGAATTTCATAAGGGATGTGATTGGTGGTCACGGCCTTGTGATGTGGTTATTGTTGTCAGTTTCTCTCTCTCTCTCTCTCTCTCTCTCTCTCTCTCTCTCTCTCTCTCTCTCTCTCTCTCTCTCTCACACACACACACACACACACACACTACACTTAGCACAATGTATGCATAATGTACACATTTACAAATGCATATTTAAATATGCGTGTATGTTTTCATGTGGGTGTTTACAAATGGATAAGAATTTAAACAGCACATGCAATGTACACAAGACATCTTTCTGCGGAGGACATCCGCGGATACGTAGTTTAACCCCAGTCCTTCCTGCGTCTATTTCCATTATTTAATAGCGAGGCCTTGATGTTTGGCTTTATGGGACTGGGCCCCTTTTATTTGCTTCCTTAAAAGTATACATGAAAAATGAAGAACTCACGTAGTGATGGAAATGAGACGGGAACAGAAATAATGAAGAAATTAAAACTTCGTCTTGCATGAAAGATTTTTTTTCATTATACTGGCATTATTTTTCCTTTTGACTTCTTTTGGCATAATCTGATAATATTAGAGTTATTAAATTGTTAAACAGAGAGAGATAGCCATTTAAGAAAGCGTACCATTAGAAGTATAGACTGGATAAAACCCAATTTCGGAGACTTAAAAGGTTAGGTGATATTAATTAAAACATTTTGTTTGATAACGTGCCCGGCTGTGCCAGTCAACTAGCCTGTATGTATGAGTAATTTCATATATTTAAGCTATTTAGATTGTATTATTCTTTTATGTAGGTTTTCGATGAAACTTAACGGTTGAGATTTTTAAGGAAAAATTAGACAGATTGTGTTTTGTATGTGTTTGAAGATGATATTTACCCCCTCTCTCTCTCTCTCTCTCTCTCTCTCTCTCTCTCTCTCTCTCTCTCTCTCTGCGTAGCTTCGTGGTAGCGTGTCTTGCTCACAACTGAACGACGCATGTTCAGATATTGAAATATGCACCTTGTTGCGAGGCGACTGTTGTGGGAGGCAGTTAAGGTGAGGGGAGAAAAAGAGAAAGAAAAACTATGCGTGACTTCATCGCAATGTCAAAATATGTATTATCAGAACGGGAGCGCTTCGACGAGATAATCCCAACGCATTAGAGTGAAACCATTCATAAGATATTCTCTCTGTCTGCTTAGATCAACAGAGGCTCAATGAGCTGTAAAGGAACGTTGCTAGCTCGTTCCTCCTCGCTGGGAAATCGAATCCAGGCTTTTGCTAGTGAGGCGTGTTTTCTGGTGCTGGTGTTGGGGGAGGGCCTGACAGGGTATATTAAGTTACTTATGTGCAAGTAACGAAGTTCACATTATTATATAAAAAGTTGTTAGATCCTTTTGAATGTTTGTATGTGCAAAATGATTCTCGAGTGTTGTCATGTTAGTTTTGGGGAGGGCTTACAAGGCATGTTGTATTATTTATGTACAAGTAACAAAGTTCACATAATTGGATAATGAGTTGTTAGATCCTTTTGATTGTTCTTATATGCGAAATTATTCTTCTTTATAGGCCATACACACGCACGCACGCACGCACGCACGCACACACATATATATATTTATATATATATGTATATATGTGTATTTTTATAATTGTGTATGCATAAATGTTTTCACGATCTGTTTCTTCATTGTTTATCATATCAGTTGCACTTGGGAGCTGGCGTGATCAGACCCTTGTTGCAAGTCGTCAACCTTGTACACGACCTTAAGTGCGGGTAAATGAAGGTATGCCCATAAGCTAGACATCCCAGGGCATAGTAAGACATTTTGTTCGCTCTCATAAGGCAAAAGAATGTGCCTAATTACGGGCATTTACCTAATTATTACCGTCGTCGAAGAGCTTTTGTATTATGTATGTGTGAACCCCATTTTTGGACGGGGTAGATACTGTGCCCATATATTTGAGCAGCCGAAGTTGTTGTTGTTCTTTTCCTCCTTGTCATTATTGCATGCTAATGGAAGATACACATGAACCCTGTGCGGTGTTTCTCTGTTGGAGGATGCAAATTTTGATTTTTATTTGTTTTTCCTTTTTTTATCATTGACCAAATCTGTTAATACTATTATTATTATTATTATTATTATTATTATTATTATTATTATTATTATTATTATTATTATTATTATTATTCCATTTTAACCTGGTCAAAAGAATGAAGCTAAAAAATCAGTGATCAGCAATACATATATGTAACCCAGAATACGTTGATGATGAAATAGCTAACATTAGGCATACAGGCAAGACTGAAATAACTTGAATATATATTTGACAATGCATTAGAATCAGTAAAAAAAAATTTACCTAAATAAAATACACACTTGCAACACAAACGTGCTTGTACTACATATAATAATAATATTATGAAAGAATACCCTCCATCTTCTTAAGAATTTTAGAGTTAATGTAGCATTTAAGAACAGTAAAACAATGAAATGCACCTAGAAAGAACTATCCCGGCATCACTAAAGATGTGTGTATAAAATTCCATGTAAGTCTTGTGATAACTGTTAGCGGCTTCCGTTCTCAACTACCACTCTGTTGGTCGTGAGTTCGAATCTCCGAGCGGCCAGTGAAGAACAAGAGGAATTTGTTTCTGGTGATAGAAATTCATTTCTCGCTATAATGTGGTTCGGATTCCACAATAAGCTGTAGGTCCCGTTGCTAGGTAACCAATTGGTTCTTAGCCACGTAAAAATAAATCTAATCCTTCGGGCCAGCCCTAGGAGAGCTGTTAATCAGCTCAGTGGTCTGGTTAAACTAAGATATAATAATAAAAAAATAAAATATATTGATCAGACTGGAACAACATTGGAAAAGGGAATAGAACATCATAAAAAATATATAAGATATGCAAAGGCGAAAATTGAAATTTTTGCTCATGTGCAAAAAAAGATAGCTTATTCTAAAAATGAACTGGAAAATAATATCGAATCTAGATTCATAAAAGAATGTTATAGTCATAACATGAATCTGAGTCAAGGCAGGTATAAATCTGGTCCTGTTATTTCAAAAGAAATTTGTAAAATGTTGAAATTTTAAGGAAGATAGCAGATATGTAAGGAAAACGTATTATCATATTTGTAAACACATGCCAACCCTAGCACTAGTCAGTTTTGTTGCCCCTCCCGCTTGACACTTGTCAGGTGTGGATTTTTAGCCTCCAACGTCTTGTATGCTTGTCCGTAATACCCCTTTAACATATTTATTGTGATTTCTTCCGTTGCTTATCAGTCGTTCGTCAGTGACTTAGGAATAAAGTCGAAACCGGTCAGGATCTACACCCATATATATATATATATATATATATATATATATATATATATATATATATATATATATATATATATATATATATATTTATATATGGATGTATATGTGTGTGGAAAAGACCGTAAAAAACAATTAACATGATAAAACCATATATTTTGATTTACAGTACTTCATTTGTGATCACTGGTGAATTTCGCCACTTTGCCAGATTCATATGTATTTAAAACGGCCACAATGACGCCTTAAATTTTTGACTGCCTTACGCATTTTTTTAATACACTTATCACTACAAACCTTTACCAAAGTTTGGAATAAATGAAGAAACATTCTCATACGTGGCAGGATTTGACACTACAGAAGGTGAATTTTATTCATTTTTCCCCTCTTGGATAAATGCGTGTAGTGATAAGCTTATAAAAAAAAGTGTGAGGAATTCGAGAAGTTAAGGCAACATTGTAGCTGTTAAAAATACATATATAATTCCACGGCCGCGCCATCTTAAGTTTGGGAAGGTAATCTAAAAGAAATCCCGCCACAAACTATAAAAGTACCCAGAAAGAATCACGAACCTGGTAAGAGTCGGGAAAGCAATCCGGACAAAATATATAAGAGCTCCCAACTCAACCAGCGTGACAGTATTCGAATCTATCACCTGTGGATCCAGTCTTGCCGTAACTGTTAGGCCTCTTGGTCTTGATATCCAGAATGTGTCTATTCAGTTTTATTCTTGAATCATTAGGAATTTAATCAGAGCTCTGTGTTTCCTTTTAATGAATTGTGCATCTTTGGAAACCATTTTCAGTTTCATGTGGTTTCGTCAGTACTGTTTAGACTAGAATGCAAAAAATTCGTTAAGTAGCCACCTCGTATATTGTAAAGCTTGTTTTATTGCAGGAATATAGAAGTATCTCTGTCTTGTCAGGATATTTATTTAAAAGATTGTTTGATTTAATTCACTGTCATTCCTAAAACAAACGAAACATTCGTCCTAGTCATCACCGACAAGAAGCACGTCTCTGGACAAATAAGATAATATGCTTCCTTATGGGGTGCTGGTGGGCAGGTAGCTTACTCACCTTGGGCTCCTATCCGGAAGTTATCTCTGCCCGAAAGAGATTTTGACGATAATGTTGAAGGGTAGGCAGACGTCTCGGAATGCTTAGGTGATGACTCCTCCGTTTGGATGCTGCGTAGGGTTTCTTAGCGAGAAAATAATGACGTCGATGCTGGTAACAATTAGTCTACTGGAGAGGCCCATTGTTCTTCTGGGTGAAAGTTTCCTTTCGTTCACACTTATCACCATGTTTTATTGTAGCTTACAGTCGTAATACAAATGGTTTTCCCTTACAGAACTGTGGTCGTTTTTACATCTCTGCTGAGGAAATTGTGGCTTTAAAATCTCGAGTTTGCCTAGGCCTCTTGTCATTTATGTTTAAAGAACCATAAATTTTTTTTAGCAGCTGGAAGAGTTTAATGAACATGTACCCCTACAGCGTTTCTTGAATGTAATTAATGACACACAGGTGCCGTTTTTTATATTTCTTGTGATGACGATTGATACGCAACACGAGTATATTTATTTTTTTTAGAAATTAAATGTTTTCATATCATTTTGTTTTTCCACTTGGAGTAGCTGTAACAAAACCACCCATGATCCATCATAATTAAAAAAAAAAAATTACTGAAAAGAAGATACAACATTCTCATGTCTTACCCGGGTTTCCTGTTGAGAGAACCTGTGTGCTGAATCAGCAGATTTCGAAAATGGCCTCTCAATAGTGGCTTGTTCCGGTCGAATGAGCTCCGAGGTTAAATACTGGAAAAATATACTTTTGGTCTTTTTGTTTCATTCGGTGGAGAAACGTTACTGTAACTGTTTGTGAAGAAGTTGTGGTATTTTGTTTATGTTTTAGAAAAGAGAATTGTTTTTTTTATTTTTGTAGAAAGCTATCTTTTTGTGATTGTTTTGTTTTTGATTGAGATCCAGGTTTTTCGTTTCCTAATGAAGATTTTTCAGTATAGTTAGCCTCTCTCTCTCTCTCTCTCTCTCTCTCTCTCAGTGATAAGAGCTTGATTCCAAATTTGTGGTGTCCCATCCATTAAAACCGGAAACCTTTGCCTTGCAATTCCAGCATAATCCTAAAACCGGTGTCAGATACTCTTAACCACAACCACACTATAATTGTGTAGTGTGGTTATTCTCTGGCCTCTGACTTGTGGAATTTTTTCCCTCGGTGAATTTCAACCACCAATAAACAGCCACCATGTATATTAAGAAATAAGTAATAAAGTTTCATAGATATCCCGGATGATCGAATGTACGTGGTCCGGTCATTTCAACTACTCCATTACTGTTGGCAATTCTGACTCCATCTGGTACCTTGTATCTAATTCCAAAATCAGTTCTAATACCATTGCTTTCAGTAGCTTGTAAAAATGATATCCAATACACCTGGGAGGCAAGGACTCGACCTCGAAATCCAGCTACTCTGGAGGGGTGGAAGTATTCTGCGGGTAACTCGCTTCTGCGGACACAAATGTGAGACAAGCAGACATGAAAACACGTGCAGCATGGAGGTGTAGTATACAGTTAAAGGGAGATTCTTTTGGGGCTTAGCGATTATATTAAGCGCTCATTCATGTGAGTTAGTTCTTTACAAATGATATTCTAAATATGTATTTTTTGATATATTTATAATGTTTTATTAAGTGCATATGGAATTTTTGGTAGTATGTATCACACACACACACACACGACCGTGAAAAGGGATGTTCAGTTGCTAGGTGCATACGTGCAAAACACACATACATATATATATATATATATATATATATATATATATATATATATATATATATATATATATATACATACGTATTTATATTATTCATATACAGTATATAGGATAATGTATATTTAATATTCGATTTTTATTTGCCTATGTTTGAAAAAGGTTAATAAATTCAGTTCAAGGAATTTTCTGGGTTCGTGCTCAGAATATTGAAGTACATTAATAAATTATATATATATATATATATATATATATATATATATATATATATATATATATATATATATATACATACTATATATATGTATATATATGTATATATATATATATATATATATATATATATATAATTTATTAATATACTTGAATATGCAGAGCACGAATTAAAAAAAAATTCCTTGAACTGAAGTTATTAACCTTTTTCAAAAATAGGCAAATAAAAATCGAATATTAAATAGACATACACCTATATATAAATAATATAAATACATATGTATGTATATATATACATATATGTGTGTGTGTGTGTGTTTGCATGTTTGTACCTAGCAACTGAACACCCCTTTTCACGGTCGTATGTGTGCTACACACTACCAAAGATTCCATATGCACTTAAATAAGCCATTATAAATGTATTAAAAAGTACAAACATGCTTAAATACACAGCTATATATATGTGTGTGTATATGCATATATACGTTATATATGTGTGTATATATATTATTTATAATATATATATATTATATATACATACGTACATACATATATATATATATATATATATATATACATATATATACATATATGATTATTATCACATTTGTACGTGATTCATTTATCACACATAACCACAGGTGAAAAATAAGAAACGGGGTGTAGGTCCTGACCGGTTTCGACTTTATTTTCAAGCCATTGACGAAGGACTGATACAGAGTATGAGAAGTCACAAATATATATACTACAAGAATGGCTTGAAAATAAAGTCGAAACCGGTCAGGACCTACACCTCGTTTCTTATTTTCCACCTGTGGTTATGTGTAATACACACACACACACACACACACACATATATATATATATATATATATATATATATATATATATATATATATATATATATATATATATATATATATACACACACACCTGTATTTAGGCATGACTCATTTATCGTAGGCTGTTTTGCGCAGTCATATTGTGAACCGCCCCAATACGTGACTCCCTCCAGCATACCGTAACTGGCTTCATTTTTCACTGTGAATTTTGAACAGAATGGAGATATATTAATATTAAAGGGGAATCATTCATTGCCACACGTCCTTCATAGTTTACGATTTGCGCAGCAGTGCACAATTTCCAAATTGGATTTCGGGGAAGGCTAAGCATGATTTATTATGGAGTGGGAAGTGACGTTAATGTTTTTCATTTTTTGGGATGTAGGTTTTGAATACTTTGGCGCGTTTGCTCTTTCAAACTGTTTTCGTCCATATCAGGAGCCTGTTAAGGTAGGCTTTACGAATATGGTATTGTTTACTCCATCTTTGTATTGAAGGTGCATAGTAATACATTTCGTGATAATTGAAGTTGAAAGAGCTTAATGTTTTATTTGCCTTTTTATTACTTTAGTGATAAAAACCTTATTCTAAATTTAGGCAAGGGTTTGTTCGTGTCGGTGCATGCTTTAGATTGAAGCTCACTAGACTTGTAAATTCGAATTTCATGTAAGAAAGCATTGGGATCTATATACGTGTCCATGTGTGCTTTTTTTTTTTTTATTTTTATGTGTCTTTACATACATGTTTGTATTTCTTGAACCGTTGACTGGTTTATTCGTCATTGTATACCTATAATTTGTGAAATTAAAGCACTTTGAAGTTTTTTTTTGTAAGTACGATGGAACGCAAACTGTTAAAAGCATTCTCTCTCTCTCTCTCTCTCTCTCTCTCTCTCTCTCTCTCTCTCTCTCTCTCTCTCTCTCTCTCTCTCTCTCATAAATACAGGCTGAAGACATTTCAGTTTTTGTAAATATGCAGAAGCTAGCAGGAAAAAATGCCTGTCACGAAAAGATTTCCTCAGCTTTCGCTTCGGATAGGCTTTGTGTGTTTATTTTTCTCTGTATATTTACTCTTTTCTATATTTATTCACGTGCTTCCACTCGGTGTTGTAGCCTGTTGAGTGAAATATATCAGAAATATGCATGTAATAGTAAGTACCAGTAGCTAGCTTGTGCTTCATGTTATTAGTTGAAAGTGTAGGTTGTGACCAGCTGTACGCAATCATCATTGACATCATCATTGACAGGGTATCATAAGATAATTTTTTCTTTTGAATTCTGCTATCGCTGGTTGCTCCGCTGTGAACTATTTAACAACAATTTGTGGAACCATTACTCATCATTTATTGTATAGATAATGTAAGATGTTTTATTGGATGCCTTTTATGGCAGGAATTCATGCAAAGATGTTTAATTTCAAGAACCGGCAAGAAGGCTACTGAAAACACTTCGTATTTGATCTTCGTCTGCTGATGTAGTTTCGTGAGCTGTTTCTTTAGTATAGAGACCGGTGGTGGCATTTTACCAGCGAAAGACCAGAGATTGATATTACTGAAGGGAATCGTCTTGGGGTCTGTTTTCTAAACAGCCCATTGCGTTTGTGACCTAATCAGTAAGCTATATACTAGGTGGTTAGTCAACTGTGATATTTTGCAGCCACGATGGAAAAGGAAAAGGGACTTGCAACCTCATCTCATAAAGACTTGTTTAAAAGCCGAAGGTTGAGCGAAGCAACTACCTCTAAGGGGAGAGATATATATATATATATGTATATATATATATATATATATATATATATATATATATATATATATATATATATATATATATATATATAAGAGGGCATTGTGGCTATTAGAATTACATATGTGTATATGTGTGTGTAAAGTGATTCTACGGTCACTTAATGACGGTTATCGTAGTGATGCAACACTTTCAAATTTAGTTGAATGCTGAGAGAACACACACTCCTACCTTCAATCTCCGATTGAGGACGCCTTAAAGACAACTATACCTGGGATACATTTGTTATGATAATATTAAAATTCTTTCCTCGCTTCTGGATACTGGTCGTTTTTAGATTCGTGTACAGAATTTCAAAGCCCTTGCATCACGCAATATTGCTTTGTTCAGGAAGATCTCACTGTAACTAATAACTCTCCTTATTGTAATTTCATTGTTATGAATGCTGTTCCGATAGTTATTATCATTGTTGTCAGTGCTGTATATTATTTTTATATTTGTTGTGGAGGCGTTTGAAATAGTTGATGCTGCAAAAGGCACATGGGATGTATACTTCATTCTGCAGTTAATTGATGTATATTCTAATGAATGGCGTATTTTCTATTTTTTCTGGGTTCTATCAATGCCGAAACGCGTTGTTGGTGAAATAACACAAAAACACACATACACGTACTGCGTGTATATACTATATATATATATATATATATATATATATATATATATATATATATATATATATATATATATATATATATATATGTGTGTGTGTGTGTGTGTGTGTGTGTGTGTGATATATATATATATGTGTGTGTGTGTGTGTGTGTGTGTAGTGTATACAGCTATTATTGTTATAAAGTTTTACTGTCTTGTAAATGTTTTAGTTGGATTTTCTTTTATTGTTTTTGTTAACAGTCGAAAGAATCTGTCGACTGCTGAAA
Source organism: Macrobrachium rosenbergii (assembly GCF_040412425.1). Classification (NCBI taxonomy): domain Eukaryota; kingdom Metazoa; phylum Arthropoda; class Malacostraca; order Decapoda; family Palaemonidae; genus Macrobrachium; species Macrobrachium rosenbergii. Next base: position 14,726,413 of record NC_089767.1, read on the forward strand.
AATTAAAAGAAATTTTTAGATTTAATGGACCAGTATGAAAATACAGTAGTCATTTATAAATGCTCTACTACATTTTTCAACAAATTATTGATAAAATGAGCGAAATGTGCCAAGTCAACGTAAGCCACACTGAGCGTAGTGCTAGGGTGCACATCATTCATAAGTCATTTTTAGGAATTTAAAAGCTGCTTTATACTGCTGTGTCACTTGCACGAGGCCGTTGTGATCTGATCATACAAATGTCTGTTTTTAATCTAACACATGTAAGTCACGCATGTTAAAATGCAAATTGACTTTATTGCGTTCTCTTCCTTCATGAATTTTCATAAATTCTGAAAATTTTGCTTCAAGAATTCATTGCATCGTCTAATGCGCATTTTGTTAAACTTCACTGAGAAGAGCTGAGCTCTTCAAGCAAAAAGGCTACTAATAAGATTTCATGCTGCTTATCTGTAATCCTGTTTTTCGTTTTGTGTCATGTGTTTGTTTATTGTGTGTTGTCTGGGATTTAAGCTGTTAGTGAAATTCCTACGGAGTGTTCGTTTTCCTCTTTGTGTGTTGTTTTGTTTTCATTTTATAGAATAGTTGATCCTGTTGTGTGGTGCTTTAATAGTTATGTTTCGTTCTTCTCTTCCGTAAAGGTCAGATGAGAAAGATTATACAAGGATTAGCCTCCTCTGCGAGGTCTTTAAATTCTTCAGTGAAGAATAAATTCCCTCACAAATGCTGTAATTAAAACCGCATTTAAAAGAAATCCTCAAGTATAAGCCTTGGCTCTCTCTCTCTCTCTCTCTCTCTCTCTCTCTCTCTCTCTCTCTCTCTCTCTCTGTCTCTCTCTCTCTCTCTCTCTCAGCAACGTAGGCTGTACCTTATCTAAGAGTTCGTTAGGGAGGGCTTGTTAAGCCATAGGATCTGCATCATATAGCCATATATTTCCTCTTAACTTTTTTGGTCCTTTTCTCCGAGGTGGATAGGACTTGCTTGTTTCTGATTTTTTTTTTTTTTACTCTTTCCTTCCGAGTTAGTCGTCAGCTGGTATGCTAGCATTTAATATTTGTAAAGTATGGTAGGGCCTGTTTTTATTTCTTTTTTAATTCTAAAGTTTTGAATATTTTTTTCTCTTGGAAGGATTTGTCGAGTATTTTTCAATGCACATTATCAAAGAAAGAATGGGCTTTTTTAAAGTTTGATTTTTATCCCTATGACTATATGATGATACAGAACAAGACGTCATGATAACAAGATATAGCCATTTTCTTTATTTGTGCTGTAACCCACATTTATTTTTATGGAGCACAGTTCGTTTGTTAGTGTGTAACGAGAGTCGTAGCAATGTACTGTAATCAAAACATTATAGTTAAATCGACTCAGGAATTCACATTTGCCCTCGTCTCGCATAAACGCAAATGCACCCCAAAGGTAATTGCAGGTCCTTACATTTTAGACGTCATTACCAAAGAGTGATTGAAGAATTCGTATTTTCTTACGTGTAAAGACCCCCTCCCCTCCATTTTCCCCTCTAGCCTCCTATCCATCGTCTCCCCCCTCCCCTCTCCGTTATGCATGTGTGGGTGCTTTTCTGCGAATGGCCCATTAATGGCAAATGGATCGTTTTATACGAATTCTCGTTGGCCATCTGGTGTGGGTCATGGGAATATTATTTACTTTTTCGTTCGTTTCCTTTTTCATGGTAGTGCTCAATTTCTTCTCTTTTTTTTTCTTTCCTTTGCGCAGTCAGGACGTTGGAGGTAGAGTGGAAAAGCTTTGTTTTTTCTCCATATGTTTTTTATGGTCTGGGTTTTAAGCTTTCTTGTTTGTTGGACGTATGAGAAGAGGATTTAGTAAGGATCTCTTGTGCATATTTTAAAATGAATTTTTGTAAGGTCTATAACTGAAAAGGTGTGTTTGTATGTGTGCCATATGCATTTTCGCCTAATGTTGGTTAGTTGTAGAAGGTGCAAGGAAGTCTTTTGGGATGATTTTACTAGCACCATGCCTTTCCCCAAGATTGCAACCCACCACAGTGAACAAACTACCATATATAGCATTCACTTTTTAGGTCAACAACAGCGAAGTGTAATTTATCGAACTAGCCAAACAGATAAGGTCTCTCAGGGAATCAAACTCATTTCTTTCGAGATATATATAATTTATGTGTATATATATATATATATATATATATATATATATATATATATATATATATATATATATATATATATATATATGTATATATATATATATATGTGTGTGTGTGTGTGTATATGTCTGTATGTACGCATGTATGTGTTTATGCGCGTGTGTAAAAGATTAACATTAAAACGACTAGATCTCACTATAGGAAAAAGGGCGCGTAATGACTAAAGACATCGCACAGACCAGGGTCCAACACAGACTACATATGTCTCATGACCAGCGAAAAGTGCTCGAAGCAACATCTTGAGTCTTAATCATGCAGCAGATGTCCTTTAACGAAAGTGAAATCAATATGTAAAGGCATGTAGGTCAGCAGACATGATACACTCATAATTATCCTTGCATCTCCCCTGCACGCCTTCGTGTGCATTGCAAACTAATTAGCCTTTGTCTGACTTTGGTGCGCTATTAGTTGTTATATATTTTTGACCGTGGTTGTTTAGTTGAAATGGTTAATTGATGGTTGGTTTTACAGAACAACAATTTTTAATGTTTGGAATGTCAGTTTCGACAGCATAATTTTGTAAATCGTGATGCTTGAACTTACGTTATTTGCGATATTTTTTTATTGACCATGCATATGTCGTTTTGGAATTTGGTAAAGTCAGTAAATGTGTATTTGTCCTTTTTTAGAACGAATTTATATTTTCCTTGTGTTTTCTTGTATACCTATGTGCTGTAGCTCGCTTAATATTCATGATTTACATGAATTCTGCCTTCAGGAAGTCGTCCATCAACTGTAACCAGATATGATTGGAAGGTATTTGCCATAGTAATAATCTGGATGAAAAATCAGGGTTCAATTTAGATGTTTTTGAATTTTAAATTAGAATCACGACAGGTGTACATCCTGGTGAAAAAAAGAAATTACCGTTATGTATCAATCTAGGTAGGCAAATGGTTTTCCGTCCTTACATCACTATTGGAAATAACATGTGCACACATTATGTATTTTTGTATTTGTATGTGTAAAAAAAAGTAAGAACGGTTCATGAACATAACATTGTCATTGGATATTGATCATCAAAGTTCTCCAGCATAATTCTAATGCAGGTCATGATCACGCTACAAATAAAGGTTTGACCTCGGATGCCAACGTTAAGTTGGCTCATTAGAGAGAGATAGAAGTGCTTCTTTATAAAGGTACTATGACCTCAAGACTCTCTTTTTATTGAGATAATATTATTCAGTCCTTGTAACGTCTGGTCCCTACCAGGAAATAATGTTTGTATTCGTATTGTTTAGCTCTGATTAGTTTAGTTTAACATTTCTGATTTGGGCTAGAATACTGGATGAAATTATCTTGTAGTACTCCTCTTGACTATTCAAACTCTACGATATGTACGCAAATAATGTCTTGTGACATTCCAGTAAGTATATACAGTAAAAATATCCGAAGTGCAACGTTTATTTTTCGGAGAAGTCCAAATGCACAGGCTACGTCCATAGTCATAAAAATGTTAAACAAGCAAAAGCCAATTCGTCAGCGGAATATCTCACACACACAGTGTAACACTTGGGTTTTAAAATCGCTTTGGGTC
>NC_089767.1:14732649-14742649 GCF_040412425.1 Macrobrachium rosenbergii
CCCCTAATGTGAGGAGTGTAATTTCCTGTTGTGAGCTTCCTTTTAAAATTCATTGCCAGGGCCCACAGATAATTTTAAATCTCATGAGCAAGCGAATGAAGTCATCTAAGTTCCGGTCTTTAACTGAAGTAAATGAAGGCTGTTACGCGTTCTATTCAAGCAGCTGAAGTAAGTTAGTTGATTTGTCTGAGTTATTTGTATGTTTATCAAGATATGCGAACAAACAATTTTCTGTATATGGTACTTGAAATTGTACATTTTTGTTTTTACTCGGGCAATTAAAACCATATAAAACAGAATGGCGTTAATTATTATAATTACATAAGAAAAGTCAATATATATATGTATATATATACATATACATATATATATGTATATATATATTGACTTTTCTCATGTAATTATAATAATTAACTCCATTCTGTTTTATGTGGTTTTAATTGCCCGAGTAAGTTCGCAGGGGGATGTTTTTCCTCGTATTTCTCCTTTTGTTTTTTGCGTTTTAGTAGGATACTACAAAAGCGGATGAACAGAGAATGATGAAACCTTGAAGATATATTCATTAAGTAACTGTTTCGAGATAGATAATTCTGGGGAGAAATCGGCTCAGAATGGAGCATTTGTTGTTACGGAAATTGTGTGAGCTCTCAAGTGATTTTAATGAACATATCTGACACTTGCATCAGATTCTGTTTCCCTGTTTTTGAAATATCCCTTTAATGCGTATACAAGCATATACATATATATAGGCATTTGCAAGAGATCCAAATACTTCTTGTCTACACATGACATGTCCTTGCCGGAGGTGATACCTCTACAGAAAGCTTGTTTAGTGATGTCTGTTCGTATGATTTTCTCCTTACGGTTTCATTTACGCCGAGATACTCTGTATTAGCCTATATGTAGGACCAGTAGTTTTGCGGTTATCATGTAGAAAATTTGTGTGTGTGTGTGTGTGTGTGTGTTGTGTGTGTGTAGTAAATCACATTTCTGGTTGAAAATCGACTGTTGTGGATATATATATATATGTTTATATATATATATATGTTTATATATATATATATATATATATATATATGTGTGTGTGTGTGTACAGTATGTATGTATGTATGTATGTATGTATAATGTATATATATGTATATATATATATATGTACACATATACATACATTTATATATATAATGTATATATTCAAAGAGGAAGGGGGAGGAGGGAGAGAGAAAGAGAACGCAGATGACAGGCGTAAGTGATTTATAGGCTAATAATCTGTCGAATGTATACCATTGGTCCGTCTCATCATAATTGGCAACGGCGTGAAGCTATCCATATAAAAGATATTCTCTCTCTCTCTCTCTCTCTCTCTCTCTCTCTCTCTCTCTCTAAACGGAGATTGGTATTTATTTTTTTATTTTTTTCGTACAGCAGCGTTGTTAAGAATAACTTGATTAATTAATCGGATTACTGCTGATTTCATTCCCCATCCAATCTTTTTATAGATACGTCCAAAATCACTACCTCTAACCTGAGTTTGGCATCTTGTAGCATTTGTCATTTTTACTTCATGTTTTGTTTTGTTCCAGCAATGTGAGATGTTTTCTTAATGGTGAAATGATTTGTTCGTGCATGTATTTATAGACTCCATTATTATTATTATATTATTATTATTATTATTATTATTATTATTATAAAAAAGATAAGAGCAGACACCCGTTGACTGTTCAGCTTCTAGATGGAAATGGATACTCAAGGCAACAGCGGCATTCATTATTTGCAGAACGCAAAAACATTCAAGTATCCTAACATTCCTCCCTCCCAAGATAATAATCATGAAGACATGATTGGGTTTGGGTTAGGGTAGGGGAGGGTGGCGGCTACTGCTGTAGGTCGTACCTGACGTCAGGGATTATCGGAAGTGGCGTGAAGGACTGAATGGGAGAGAGGAGCAGTGGAAAGCGTAGGTTGTCGAAGGATATGGAATTAAGGACCTTCTTAGGGGTTCATTCAGCCTTCCGTTTATATGGGTGGAGGAGGCTGGGACACTGAATGGCTCTCGGTGATTTCGTTTTGTTTGATTTTGTGTGTTTGTTTGACTGTGGGGAGATTTGAATCCGTCATTAAGTTTGTTGATTTTTTAAGCCTTGGTTATTGTATGTTTGTTCAGTGTTAGTTTCTGACTTTTATTTTCTTTTCATAGCTGTTTCGCCGTAGGGGGATAGTGCCGTCATTGTACCTCACGTGGTGCACTGTAGGCAGTACTTAAGGGTCTTTGCAGCGTTTCTTCGGCCCCTAGCTGCAACCCCTTTCATTCCTTTTACTGTACCTCCGTTCATATTCTCCTTCTTCCATCTGACTTTCCATCCTCTCTAACAATTGTTTTATAGTGCATCTGCGAAGTTTTCCTCCTGTTACACCTTTCAAACCTTCTTAATGTATACTTTCCTTTCAGCGTTGAACGACCTCATAGGTCCGAGCTCTTGACCTTTGGCTAGAATTCAATATTTTGTTCTATATATTCTGTTCATAGCTGTTTAGTAATGAATTTTTCATAACCTACGTACGACTTTGTAACAGTTTTTATTTTTTCTCGATTAAAAAAAAGTTCGAGAGTGACTTCTTTATTTTTATTGCGCTTTTCTGAAACAATGCTCACTTTCCTTTTCCGCCGCAAATGATGCAGATTTCTAAAATTCCATTTTGTTTCTCTTTCAGGTATGTATCAGAATCTCTCTTCACACAACTAAATGTAACTCCTGAGGTGTGGTGAGTATCAGGACTGTTCAAACTGTTATCTTGTGCTATTTTCATTTGTGCAAATATTTATGATGGCAATTGTCGGGCAGATTGACTCTTAGATGAAGATTAATGTGCTGTTATATTTAAGAATGATCTTATTCTATTAAAACGGTATTTTTCTGATTCACCGTATTATCAGTACTAGGGTTCCCAGTCCGACGTAAATGACGGTAATGTAAGAGAGGGTAGGGATGGCAAGTCCCTACCGTAAGGGTGTTAGTTAAATCCCTGAGGCTCGGGTAGGATGCATTCTTTCTACAGACTTATATAGATGCCAGTGGTGAAAAGGGACTTAATAGTAGAAGTAGAAGTGGAGGTAGTAGTAGTAGAAGTGGAATAGTTATTTTTTTTCTGTTGCCAGCAATTACGGAATTACTTCAGAACTGAAGTGTTTTTATTCATGATATTAAAGAACCCTCTTAGCTTCAACTCGTATAGTAAGGTTTTTCTGGTTACTCATTTTTTAGGCATTTCGTTTTGCATTCCCTGAATACTTATCCTGTTTACTTCCAGTAAACCTCTTAATCAGATTACAAGTTATTTTCATAAAATATGAACGCTATTATCAATGAAGATATTTGATCTCGACTGCAATAATGGACATCTAAATCTCTTTACCGAACTGATAGTTTTAGCTCTCCCGATGTGTGTACATGTTTATTGTCCCCACGGGATCCATACTTGTAGTTCATAAGGACAAAAAGGAAAGAGAGAGAGAGAGACGAGGCTGGATAATTGAGATGGATGAGGGTAGAATTCTGTGACCGAGCATATAAAGTTGCTGCCGTCGACCAGGCAGGCCCTTCTAAAGAGTGGGCGAAAGAAGATGATGGATGGGGGCGTGAGTTTTTTAAGGGTTTTTAAAACACTACGGATGAGCCTCATTCTAGCTCTTCAGGAGAGAAGAAACAATGTGGGAATAAATGGATTTTGACGGGAACCCCCTAAATGTGTCTGTCATGCGGAGAATTCAGGTCACTTGGCCTTCCATCAGAGCTGCTTAAGATTACAAGGGCTCGGTACATTCTCCGCCATTTGCTCAATTCTTGTTATTGTGTTTGTCTTTGTAAAGTACGTGATATATGGTCGAGAGAGATTTACGATTTTAGAGTTTTTTTTTATTTTATTTTATTTTTATTTTTGCCGGAAGATGGTAACGTGGCTGGAGATCAGTGGTTTCTTGAGAAATTTTGACATTGGATTTTTTTTTTTACTTTTTGTTTAAAATAGCTCTAGGTCTGGGACATTGGTTCTAAATGTTAATATGAAATTACGTAACGAGAATCTTTGGTTGTTGTTGAATGATATTTGATATTGTAAAATCACAATATGATTAAATTGCCCTCTGTTACGGACTTCAGGACGATGGCCTCAAATGCTGGTATGACTTTTAGAGTTAGACGCAATACATGACGGATGTAAAAACTTGAACTTGAGTTCATCCTGATGATTTTGAAATTTGTACACATGTAACGATAATTCTGACAATTTGAAGTCTGTTAACGACGCGTTGCAGTCAATACTATCAATACAAAACACATCATTAAAAAATAAAATTTCGTAAAGAAAATCTCGTAATATTTTCCAAGAATGACATCTTTGCGTACCGGAAGATTATAGTCTCTGACATATCTGAATTACGTGAGTCAAACTGATGTGCTCAACGATATTTCTTGTTTTACAGACTCGATATTATCATCCCCAGGTTATATGTATTCTGTTGGACAAGAACTTTCATTTATTTCCTTCGCATCGTAACAATTACTACAAGGGCCAGGACACTGCTCGAAGTATTGCAGCGGACGTGATAAGGTTTACAAATACAGGGAGCGTTGCTTTAGCGCAGGTGTGGTATTAGTTGCCTCAGGGCGGAAGATCGGAATCTTTTTGAATTTGTGGCTAACTTGTACCCAGCACGAATGGGTATATGGATAGACTCGCGGAATACACACAGACGCCCCATATATATATATATATATATATATATATATATATATATATATATATATATATATATATATATATATATATATCTGTGTGTGTGTGTACACACATATACATACAAGGTATATGGATAGACTCATGGAATACACACAGACGCCCCCATATATATATATATATATATATATATATATATATATATATATGTGTGTGTGTGTGTGTGTGTGTGTGTGTGTGTACACGCGCACACACATATACATACATACATACATACATATATATATAGATATAAATGATATATATATGTGTGTGTATGTATATATATCGACAGCAGTAACATGATCTCTGTATAGTAGGCCATCTGATCAGTAAATTTCGGCGACGTTGAGTATGGTCAGTACATAATTGTGTGATTGCCTAGAAACACCAGACGCCGTCAGCTCTTTAACCGCTTGAATATCCGAGTGTTAGGGCGTTTGGCTGGCAACCCCACCTTAAAGTTTTTGCTGAAAACGTGAAGGGTACCACCACCTTCTGGAGCCGCTCAGATGAAGGGGAAAGGACTTAGGTACTTACAACAGCCCACGCAAAGCGCATTTCCGAAAGTTTTGCCTTTTATCATACCTATAAAGTTACATATTCAATTAACACATTCTGTTACGTAAACAATTGTGTGAAGTCACAGTGTCATGTGACTTCCCGGGTACCTTGGGAATATAATTTGTTCACTGGCTTTGCTTGACAACATCCGAAAGGTTAAAAAAAAAAAATATGTAGGGTTGAATTACCAAACAGGTTCTTGGAAGATGTTAACGCAATTTGATTGAAGAACTAGGAGTGACGGGTTTCCACACTCGCGCATGTGAAGTTGTACTTTGATGCGGCTGGAAGTTATTTTCTTTGTTTGTAGAACAATTACATTCGCACATGCACATAGACACACAATAATGTTCATATAAGTTTATACACAATGTATATACATACACACAAACACACACACACTTATATATATATATATATATATATATATATATATATATATATATATTTATATATATATATAAGGTTTACAAATACAGGGGAGCGTTGCTTTAGAGCAGGTGTGGTATTAGTTGCCTCAGGGGGGAAGATCGGAATCTTTTTGAATTTGTGGCTAACTTGTACCCACATATATATATGTGTGTGTGTATGTATTATAAATATATGTGTATATATACATATACAGTATATTATATATATATATATATATATATATATATATATATATATATATATATATATATATATATATATATATATATATATATATATATATATATATATATATATATATATATATATTGATATTGTATATGTACGTGCGCGTGAATGTATTGTGTGTTTATATATACATATATATGTGTATGTATGTATATATATAATATATATATATATATATATATATATATATATATATATATAAAAAAGTTATATATGAAATTTTAGAATTAACTACACCGTCATATTATTCTAAATTAGCTGTGAAATATGCCTTGCATTACCTCCGCCAGCTGTGTTGCGAGGTAGTAACGTTTACGCCTGTGTAAATATGCTTGCTGGTGTGCTTGCAAGATGTCACAAGGGCAGTTGAATGGACTCTGATGAAAATTTTTAGGCGTTTTGTTCAGGTAACCTTCACATGAAATTTGGCTAAGATTTTGCCAGTGGACACCGTGGAGACCATCTTGCTCAGTATTTAGAATAGGGTTATTCGGTAATTTACGTACTTAGCCAGCTACATATTTGCAATATTATTTTCACAAGGCTCTTGTATTATCCACGTACTATGATATCGTGGTACATTTTACTGGTTTTAAAAATTTTAAGTTTGTATGAGTAGTGACAGAAACACAAAGGAAGCTGTCATACAAGGCTGTATGTTTTTTGGAGTATGCATTTACAGGCTATATAAATGTGTATATATATATATATATATATATATATATGTGTGTGTGTGTGTGTGTGTGTGTGTGTGTGTGTGTGTGTGTGTGTGTGTGTGGGTACACATCTCATCTTGATGCTCGTCCATACTTTTGCAAGTAGCAAATAGAAGAAAGTATATCACATCTTTCTGTTGGTGGCTATTTTTATCTCTTCTTGCTTTCCAGAAGAAAAATTCTCGGAAAACCTCGAAGACAGCGGTTGCAAATTCCGGGCGTTAGGGATTGCTTTGACGAATGAACAGTAAACCCATCCCAGAAAGAATCCTGTTTTTACGGTTTGCGAAGTTTACATTCAGATGAATGCTGCCGTTGAATGAGTAATTCACTTTTCAATAGAAAATCTGATTTTCAAGGAAATGATTACTCTTTAGGAAAAGCTCTTTAGGAAAACTCACTTTCCCACTGACCTTTACCAACAGAGGCAACTTTTTTTTTTTGTAATGCTTCATCATCAACTTTTCAAGCAAGAACAAAATTTATTGGATTCACGTTGATGTAGCCATGGGATTTTTGCAATAAATATCTTTCCTGCTGTATTTGAAACAGCGAATTAAAGAATTTTAATTTTCAGAAATTACGTGGGGATAAGAATATCTTTACTTAAGATATGCATATATATATATATATATATATATATATATATATATATATATATATATATATATATATATATATATATATGTGTGTGTGTGTGTGTGTGTGTGTGTGTGTGTGTGTGTGTGTTCGCTCTCATAGCTATTACTGGTCATGATTACTAAAACCATTTTTTGTATATATCCGTTATATATTTACATATGTATATATACATATACAAATATATATATATATATATATATATATATATATATATATATATATATATGTGTGTGTGTGTGTGTGTTGTGTGTGTGTGTGTGTGTGTGTGTGTGTGTGTGAACCTGTGTCTTTTATATACGACATTTACAAATAAACGCACTTAGATAATTACTGTATATATTACACGGTCAAAGCAGACTCATATTGAGAAAGGATCTTCATAATAGGAAAGACTAAGAATTAATTTCACAACTCTTCCATGTAAAACTGCAGTAAAAAAAGGCGCCAGTGAGATTTTTTTTCTGTCAGATTAATTAATTTGTAACTGAACTACTATTACATGTTAGTAATTTTATGTTCGGTGTATTCAGCTATGTGCGTCACATTTTTTGTAGCTTGTTTTTTTTTAATTAATGGCATATAAACCATCACAGTATACTCTCTCTCTCTCTCTCTCTCTCTCTCTCTCTCTCTCTCTCATTCCTAAGGCAGTAATTAATACATTCCGTTCTCTTTCTCGCCCAAGGCTTGAAATTTTACCCGGTTATTAAATCTCCTCCATATATTTACCTGATTAAGTTATAGCGAGGAATGTGAATTCTCTCTCTCTCTCTCTCTCTCTCTCTCTCTCTCTCTCTCTCTCTCTCTCTCTCTCTCTCTCTATGTTATGATGTCATGAGGGGGTAATTGAGAAGGTGGGCCGCATGACGTCAGTCCTTGGAGGGATGCGAGAAGGAATGCGTCGCTGAAGTGATGCAACTCTCTTAATGAGCAAGATGATCTCGTTTGAAGTCAGACTTTGCTCGCCTATTAAGCAAGTGGTAAGAACTGCCTTAAGAGACGAAATGAAATATAGTGATTTTTATTGTTTTTAGTTTTCTGTAAAAGAAACTGTTGTACCGGCTTCGTCTGTCCGTCCGCACTTTATTCTGTCCACACTTTTTCTGTCTGCCCTCAGATCTTAAAAACTATTGAGGCTAGGGGGCTGCAATTTGGTATGTTAATCATCCACCCTCCAATCATCAAACATACCAAATTGCAGCTCTCTAACCTCAGTAGTTTTTATTTGATTCAAGGTTGAATTTAGCCATAGTAGTAGGCCACCACCGGGCCGTCGTTAAAGTTTGATGGGCCGCGGTTCATACAGCATTATACCGAGACCACCGAAAGCTAGATCTACTTTCGATGGCCTTGATTATACGTTGTAGCGTCTGTACAGAAAACTCGATTGCGACGAAGAAACTTCGACACGGTTTTACTTTTTTTTTTGTAACTGAATTAATATAATTTCTGAATATTATTATTATTATTATCATTATTATTATTATTATTATTATTATTATTATTATTATTATTATTATTATTATTATTATTATTATTATTATTGTCTTCATTTTTGTGATGTGATAGCAGGGGCACTCTTGTGTTAGTTCTACTTAAAAGCTACTGTTAAGTGTTGTGGATAGGGCTTATAATTTTGGCCCTTGCATTTTTTCGTGTAAGCCAAAAGAAATTTTATCCTTCCTTTAAAAATAAAAATGATTTTATCTGTCATCCAGATGGAAAGCCTTCATGTTTTAGACTACAGAAGCTAGGAAATAAGACTCCTTGTTATTTGTTTGTTTTTGGGTAATGCGTAATTTTATTATGAATTTCCTTCAGTAAAAAAGACATCTTTTCATTGCCAATTCAGGGAAATGCGTGGTCAAAAAGAAAGAGCTTGCAAGACAGACCGCTTCAGTGCAACATAGCTTGACCTCATAACCTCCTGACTTGAGAAGAGGCCATTTTTTTCTTAGTGGGTCAGAAGGTCTCATTAAAAATTTCTGGTGGGATGATTGAATGTATGTCTCTATCTCTGACACGTTCGATAAAGTGACGTTCCAGCATGTCCACTTCCTTGTTTGCGAAGTGAAAATTATTCACTTTACCTGTTTTTACTGTTTGTGGGTTCAGTTTGATCTTTGAGCAATGTCGGATCTATATGTGATAAATATCCTTCTCAGAAATTTGTGATTAGTTGTTTATTTTCTCGTTCGTCTTCGTCAGCATAGATTGCACGATTTTAACGCATTTGCTCTTTGCTTTTATTTATCCAAATGTTGAAAGGTTTCATGATCCCATTTCCAATGTGTCCTTTTTGATAATGTTGGAAATTTTCGCCAACATAACTTGTTCGCAAATCATGACTAGTTGGAAGATATGAGAAGAATAATGTCACCTCATTCAGACCAATTGCTATGCTATGTAACAATCATTCTATAAATTTCATCTTCAGTTTGCTTCGTAGTGTTTTTATGTGCTTTATTTTAGCTTTGTGCTCTTAAAGAGTGACTAATTTGATTTTTTGCATGAAATTTGATGCTTCTAAGAGTGTTTACTAAAGGGTCTTAAAAATGAAACGTTGATACTCATACTTTAAGTATAGCATGTGTTTTGTTGTGTTTTGCTAGAATGTTGAAAAGTTTATATGTGAACACATACACACA
>NC_089767.1:14755149-14835149 GCF_040412425.1 Macrobrachium rosenbergii
TATTACCTTTAGAAGGATCAAATTTTCATTCTGTATAATGTTTCATGTCTCTATCGTTTTACTCTTGTAATTGTCTTATGGAATGGTAGTTTCCTTGCATGAAAATTTGTAGTCATGGACAACAACAGCCCCTTTTCCTCGTTGCTATATCACTACCTTTAGATAGATTTTTTTGTACATAGTTCAGGGCTTATATGCTTTCTCATATTTTAGTGAATTGTTTCAGGTGATGTTAATTAATTTCTCGTTTTTCTTGGCTTTTTAAATACTTCATTTTTCATTACGCCTTTCTAACTGATTTTAAAATTCTCTTTTCAGGTATGTAGCATTAATTGAGTTTGGTGGACATTGGAGGACATTGGCATTTGATTTGTAAGTATATCTTGTTAGTTCGAGGTGCCATATGATCCGTTTTACCATTTTGCGCGCTACTTTTTTTTTTTTTTTTTTTTTTTGTGAAATTCCCTCATTCGTAATTGACATTTTCTCTCTTTGGTTCTTGCACCAGTAACGACTGTGCCGCTAAGGTTCATATTTTTCATGAAGTAAAAATGATTTTTGTTTCATTCTCTGACAATTCAGTTTTATGTTTCCGTTATATTGGTCTGTCTGTTTCATGTTATGCCGGTCCCATTTCCATCTTTTGCTGTAGGTTACTAGTCCTGTTAGTAGTCCATTTTCATTTTTGGAAAATTATATTAATAAGGTAATGGTTAATTGACCTTAATATAAAACAGCTGTTTCTGTTGGAAAGTGTCAGTGCTAATGGTGATAATAACCAATTTGGAATAGAGATAAAGTCACTGGAAATTATAAGGCAGCAGTCAGTTTCATTGAGATCATTAATTTTCAAAATACCAATTTAGAATAGAGTATATAGCCACTGGAAAATATAAGGCAGCATTCAGTTTCATTGAGATCATAATTTTTCATTTACGTTTAGTGAGTGTCATCATGGCTAATAAGAAACTTTAAAACAAATAGTGATTAACCGATAACGTAATGATTAAGTTATCAGGGAGCTTCAAATAGGAAAGTAACTCATTTAGAACTAGACAAAATAGTTACTGAACTTTAATACAATAGTCAGATGCGATTAATTTGATACGTTTCCTTCTTTGAAGAGAATATGTTCCATTTAAAGTATTCGGTGAATATTCCCTTCCGCGGTAACTCTCGTCGCATGCGCGCTCGCACATAAGGCGCACCCTTGTGTATGTGTGTGTGCATTTATTTATTTGTTTAGCTCCAAATTTATTGCTGTCCTGTAATATTTTCTCCATTTGCAATCTGAATGCAATTAGTTGGGTGTACTGAAACATACTCAGTTTATGCACGATTTTACATTTTCTGGTGATATTTATTTCATTAACTCAGTTTATAGGGGTGGCGCTTGTTTGGAAATGTATTGAAAGTATTGCATCGGAATGAGGAAAATTCAATTAAACCTGACACCCCAAGTACAGTACATGGGTTTCCACTTTTGTCATAAACGCATCCTGACTACTATGAATTGTTGCGAGAGAGAGAGAGAGAGAGAGAGAGAGAGAGAGAGAGAGAGAGAGAGAGAGAGAGAGAGAGAGAGAGAGACTGTAATAATAAACATCACCGACAATTTAATAGTTGCTCGTCAAAGTCACAAACAAATTATTCACTTACATCTATCTAAATGAGTAGTAAATGTTTACAACAAAAATCTACGTAAACGTAAAATCCCCTTAAATTCTAAGCAGTTGTGTTGGTATTCTTGGTATTGAAGGAATTTCTCCATCAATCATTCCACAGCATTCTCTCTCTCTCTCTCTCTCTCTCTCTCTCTCTCTCTCTCTCTCTCTCTCTCTCTCTCTCTCTCTCTCTCTCTCATGATAGACAAGTCAATGTATGTACCTTTAAACTTTTCAGTTATTAAGTGGTGGTTATCTTTTATAACAGGGTTGCTGTATGATTGCATCAACTATCTGATCTGCACTTTAGTAATTTACTCAATTAAATCAGTATCTGGTATTTAAATACATACATACATACATACATACATACATATATATACTGTATGTATGTATGTATTAATTTATGTCTGTGTGCATGTTTTGTATGTATGTATGTATATATATGTTAATTGTATAGTTCTCAGATTGACAGATATTTCGGCATATTTGGTATTTTCTGATATTTTTGTTCATGTTGAGAGAGAGAGAGAGAGAGAGAGAGAGAGAGAGAGAGAGAGAGAGAGATGGATAACAGACTATTACACTTCGATATTTTTGACTGGAGTCGTGTCCCTGCCTGACATTCCCGTGGCCCTAAATATTCAGGTACGATACGTATCATGTCATATGTTTGGAATGCGTCAAAGACCACCCCCCGTCTCCCCACCATCCTCCCCCCCTCCCCGTCCCTCATTTCCCCAGTCCTCCGCCACCACATCCCCCTTCCTTCCGCGGTGTTCGGTGTGGAATGCGTTTTGATTTTTGGTGTCCGGATGACGTCGGGGATTTCGGTATTTGAGCGGAGGAATGAGAAAAAGATGAAAGGCGCTCGACTGTGAAGCCTTCTCTTTATTTTCTAAAATACGTCTGCTTTTTGTTCAGAAATTTTGTGGCTATTTGTTTATTATGCACCCCACACGTTTTATTTTGGAAATGGTTCTGAGTTGTGGGTGGGTAATATTTTATAATGCTTCCATGTTCTGTGTAGGCGTTGATTTTCCAGGTTACAGATCACTTTTTCATTATCCAGGATTTTTCATGGAAAACCGTCGAATCTGAACGGCGAACTCGTTATTCTTCATAATTTATACTAGTGTGATCTGTGGTCTTGAAATACCTTTAAACGGGGGGGATTTTAGGGGGGGACATTTAAAGAATTTTGTCAGTGATTTTGGATAACGAGCATCATCAGTCTGTTAAATTGCTGTCATCTATTTTATTTTGTTTTTTCCATCTTTGATAATCGGAGAACCAGCGATCTTTTCCATTTTATTTCATTTATGAAATATTTAATGTTTTTACAGCTTTAGGTCTATTTTTCTATTTTATGGATTTTTTTTTCATATAGGTTTCATCCATATGATCAAAAGATTCGTGGCTGTTGTCTTTTATTTCTCTCAGCTTTCGCCTTTTAGGAAGCGCGACTTAATTGATGAAAAAAATTTCGAATAATTATTCCTTTGCATATATTAAGAGAGAAAGAGAGGCGATCAGAAGCTAAAGTTATGAACTAATGAAACCGTGGTACTTGGTATACCAAAGGCACATTTTGAATTGATTCTATTGTCTTTGCTAATTATTGGTATTTTACAGTTCTTTGAATAAGAACAATGGTTTTTGCATTTCCACATTGGAGGGAATATTGCATAATTTTATGCTGCATAACAACTAAGGTGTTTGCTCTCGCAGGTGAGTTGCAATATAATATGTAAATTAGAAATTTTTGATGATTGACAGTCAGGAAAAAGTTCGGGAATTCGAGACTGATTTTTCTAAACATACGTCATTTTCACCCTAAAGTTATTTTTTTGGTCACTTGCCGTTGGGGTTGACGACGGCAAAACTTGAAATATATTGATTGTGACATGTCAAGTGTACCATTATCATTACCATTACACCATTGTTGTAACCATACCATCATAAATGACGATAATATAAGAGAGGGCAAATCCCGACCTTAGCACGTCACTTACCGTCTCGAAGTTCGGACTAATGTACTTTCATTTTGTAAACTCATATAGGGCCCAGCGGTGAAATAGCATGACCCCAGGTTTGACGATGTCAGATTTAAAACTGGGGTTCATTACGCTAGATGATCGTTGTTACACAGTATCATGTATACTCAGTACGTTTTATTATTAACATTCTTCAGAAAAATATCTACGTAACTTCACACTTCTGAATCATGAAAATTATATCACCTGTGAAACTCATTTACCTTCGTACAAAAAGTGCGTTCTTATTCTCTTAATTTTTATAAAGAAATTTTCTCCTTTGAACAAAAAGTATTCTTTTCTTTTTTACAAAGAACAGAAAGTAAACAATGGTTAGTATATAAAGCCTTTTCCTTTGTATTGGATCAAATGTTCATTCTTTGATAGGAAACGTCAGTGACAAAATTTTTTATTTTTTATGATTTTCGAGATTCCACAAAAGACAGTTGTACAAACGGATATGAGATCATTTTCTCTCTCTTATACCTGAGGGCGTAAAAAGTTTGTGCAATTTTAGACAGAGAAATTCCATCTTTATAAAGTCAGCGGTTAGTTCCTGGAAAGCTTGGCCGAAAGGGAACAAATGATTATACTGTTTTTTTTTTTTTTTTTTTTAGCCTATTGGCTAAGTGAGCTTCGGTTTACGTTCTTTTTCAATTCCAACTTGATGTGAAGATGACTATTATTACTGAAATAAAACAAGTATAAAGCTTTAGCACTACTGACTCTACTAGTACGTATTGTATTTTCCTGTGGTTTTATACTCATGGTTATTATACAACGTCCTAGATAATTTCCGATACTCATGTGTTAACTGTTACGTGTTATTTATTTTTTAGCTGGAAATTGTTTGTCGTCATGCGATGTATGTGAATCATTGACTGATGCAATTTAAATATTAAAAACAATCAAAATTACGCAAACCGTAATGAGGCCATCACAATTTTTGTCTTGCGAAATTCAGAAAAGATTTTTTCATTTTAAACGCAGTGTAATTTATCTATAATTTATTATTTAATTTCCTTGCCTACCAGTACTTTTAGCCTTTTGTATCGCTTTTTGGAAAGGCGGTCGTGAATAATAATGATTATAGTGTAACTAGACCGTCAGAAATAACAGGACTGTGTGTGTGTGGGGGAAGCTACTTAACTTCATGAATCTCGGACCAAGAAGGCCAGTGGTGGGAGAGGCAGGTCACGGGTTGGACGATGCCAGTTATAACCTTTGGGTTTATCACCCGTAGACTATCGCAGCTATAAGCAGAAGAAAAAAACAAAAATACGGATGCAAACTGCGTTTATGTAATGAGATTTTTTAATCGTTTTGATGCCATATTAATCTTGAACAGCTCCATTCATGATATAAGATCTTATAGATCATAGTTCTCTCTCTCTCTCTCTCTCTCTCTCTCTCTCTCTCTCTCTCTCTCTCTCTCTCTCTCTCTCTCTCTCTCTCAGCGAGAGGAACAGAACTCGTTTGATGTGTAACAAAGAAGTTCTCAGAATTTGGTGGTCACAGGCCTTTCTTAATGAGTCCTTCCTCATTTGGATGCGACCTGTCGACAGGCCTCCGTGTGATTTGCATGTCTTCGCCGCACTTGCGAGCGCTTTTGCTACTGATGCTCTTGCTGTCTTCGTCGTTACTGTTGCTGTGTTGAATATCACGCTTAGTATGAATGAGGATAAATTATTATAAAAGTTACTGTATTCATATATTTGTTTTTATTTTTTGTGTTATTAACCGGTATTGCTATGATGGTTGTTGGCGTTATGCATAAATATATATTATATTAATCTGTTGCAATTATATAGTACATTTCATTTGGTTGTGTACCCTGTTTGTTTCGTATGGGAATGACTGCATTTTTTTTCCATTTCTACCCATTTTTTTAGTGATATGTAATTCAGTGTGTTTTTATATGTATTGTGAGCTTTTTAAATGTAGGGACGCAATCACTGTTTATCGAAGCTGCCAGTTTCTTCAATAATTTATATGATTTACAACGGAATATGCTCTGTACAAGTTTGTATTGTCCAGTCATAATTCGTTATAAGTGCCACATTGGCCTTTAGAGGAGCAGAATAATGCTTGCAGTTCTTTAGTTTGCTGGAATAAACAAGCCTCTTTTATTCTGTAATTCCAAACAATCTCCAACAAGAGTTTCAGTGACTTCGTTGCCATACCAAAGCTTATTTTTAGTTCTTTTGACATCATGTGGTCCTCACCTTCTCAAAAAAAAAAAAAAATTATGGTTATATCTTTTCTTTGTTGGAATGTAGGCTTCGGAAAGAGTGTTATTAGTAAAGAGTAGAAGGATAGAATTTATTAGTTTTAAGTAGACCTCCTCCAATCTACGTTATTATAATAAATATTAATACTATTGTGACTAATAATATGGTGCTGTATAAGTAATATAGTAAAGAGTTTTATATTGGTAATTATTTGTTTTTTCAAGTGATCACTATGACCGTTAGTGAAGTCAGTGCTAACAGTTGCGTAAAGAGCAACCGTTTTATGATAATTTCCCCCTTTTTCCTTTTCCATCCATTGTAAGTCAGAGCGGCGCCTCTCTTCCCCCTTCCTTCGCGGCACTTCCTTCATAGCGTCGGCGCAATTGGTACTAACGACATCTAACGAGATGTGAAAGCCTCTGAAGAAGAATTCCATTCCCTCCCCTGACCCTCTCCTTTAAATGCAATCCTCCTCCTCCTCCTCCTCCTCCTCCTCCTGTCGTAGATTCTGTGACTCCCCTCTCCCTCACCAGCCTGTAAGTGAAATAAAGGTCCCTTTAGAAGAGCGAGTTTTGTGTCTGGGAAACGATTAGATTCCTTTATGACGTGACATTATGACAGACTGACAGCGTTATTGCGTTTATTTTCAGCTCATCCGCACAGTATTTTTCGGCAAACTTCGGATACCACGTCCAGACGAAACTGTCTGAAAATTGTGGGAATTGATATCCCGTCGGTTATTGTCTGCCGAGGTCATTCCGTTTAGGCCGATGCCCCAATCAAACGATCGATCATTTCAGCGACAGGATGCTACTTTTCAGTAGCTGCTACCGTCGGGGGTCGTGGGATGGAAGTCGAGAATAGGGGATGGCACCTAGGGACGTCCCTGGTCCCCTAAGGATGCCAGGAGGAAGTGGTGGCGGGAGATGGGTGGATGGAAATGGTCGGGAGGTCCATGTGCGTTTTAGTGGAAGGCTGCTAGACCCTGGTGGACGACGTCTTTTCAGCGTGGCAGTGTCGTCGTTAAATTCATCGCCGTCGTCAGTCGCGGGATCAGTCGAGGCACTTGGGCGCTGGGTCCTTTGCTTTTCGGTCAGTTGGTCGCGAACTTTCGAACGGGAGGCGAAGCTTGTCGTACACTGACCTGTCTCGGTGGTCGTTGACATTTAAATCGGTCTATTATAATGAACGTTTCTGAATTTATATATTTATTTCATATGTGTTATTATGAACTTGACAGCTATACGAATGATTGTGGTTATAGTGCACTAACTTTCAATGCCTTCCCTCACTTCCAGAAATAAAACCGAATAATATTAGAAGTAGAAAGGTCAAGAAAAAGGGAAGGATTTTAGAAATCAATTTGTAGAACTAGTGCGTCCTACTGCAGACTGAATAGGAATAACGCAAAAATGACGTTGTCAGTCAAGTCTCGTTCGTCTTAATGAATTTACGGTGGGTTGTGTCTTTAATACTAAAGTTTGAGACTAGACGAGATGTTCAGATGTTAAGTCTGTTGTGTTCTCATACCAGATTGTAGATTGTGTGTTGGATATAGACGAAATGTAGACATATTTATTATATATATATATATATATATATATATATATATATATATATTATATGTATATATACGTATGTATGTATGTGTATGTATATATATATATACATATATGTGTGTGTGTATGTTGTACAGAGAAAATAATGTCAATGAATATGTAATACACATTAATATGTAAGGTTAAACTTTCATGTAGATATTAAAGTAGTATTAATATTGAGAATGCAGTGATAGAATATCAATTTATAGTGCACGTGGAAGGTATCAGAAAAATGAAGTTTAGTGCTGACAATTGGAATAAAGACAACTACATTAAAGTCAGAAAACATAACTTAAGAAGAGGTGATCAATATATATATATATATATATATATATATATATATATATATATATATATATATATATATATATATATATATATATATATATAAGAGAGAGAGAGAGAGAGAGAGAGAGAGAGAGAGAGAGAGAGAGAGAGAGAGAGAGAGAGAGAGAGAGAGAGCAGATAAAAATGCAAGTTTCTTGTATGCGTGTGTAAGAGAGAGAGAGAGAGAGAGAGAGAGAGTAACGCTTTTGAGAGAGGCAGGTATAAATGCAGGTTTCTTGTATGAGTGTGTAAAGAGAGAGAGAGAGAGAGAGAGAGAGAGAGAGATACATGCGGGTTGGAACTTCCTATTGAAGACTCATTCTTCAAGATGCTCGGAACTCTCCATCGGGCCGTAGGCTATTCATCGAATAAAAAATATGTCCAAGTCAGTCTGCTTTGTGTCCCGGAGTGGGTAGATGCTCAGTGTCGCTGTGCCGTTGAGGCTTAGCCGAGGCCTGTATTGAGTGAGCGTGGATGATGTTTCTTTGTAATAATAGCCTTCTTGTTCTGTTTTAGGGGGCTGTTATATGATGATTTATACCGAACAATGGTATCTTGAATGATTTTCGAGTGACTCATTGTCTTCCAGGCTTTACAACCAGTGACTCTTGGGATTCGATATTAGTGAATTACAGTCGACTTTACGAATTGCGTTGTGGTGAAGTATATTCATTGAGAGGAGATTGTGGCACTTATAGTTCGTTGTGACAAAGGATAACATTTCTTATTTTGTGAACATTTTTGTAACTAAGAAAAATAAAAACAAAAATATGAAAAAGGCACGAACTGGATTTTAAGTGGGAAATGATACGAAGCTACAATTACTTCTTAACGTTTAAAAGTTTTTTTTTCACCTTTTGTAAGCCACGTTAGGCCTAGTTTTCGTCTTGAAACAAGCAAAATAACGACTTGAAATCAAAGAAACTGGGACCTTTTTCCTCTCCCGATATTAGGAGAAATACTACGAAGGCGCTAATCCACCTGTATATATAGCGCACAAAAGACTGAGCGTACGTGATATAGTGTTCCGTGCCACGAGCTACCTGCACAGACCCCATATAAACACATCTGTCACCGGGAAGGAGGAGGACCTACCTTCTACTGATGCCCCCCTAGCTCCTATAATAAACAGGTAGGGAATCACCTGTCGACAGCCGAGGTTTGTTTACACCAAACATTCCGTCTTTTATTTCGTTTTATGGAGGCCTTTGTTGAGTCGAGATCTATACCCTGTTTATCGTATTCTGTTCTTATAGACCTACAAAGTCAGCGTAAATTGCCATTATAGGACTTGATTTATGAGCCTTTAAATTATTTGATTATAGGGGTATTGGGGTATGATAACCCTATTTAGATAAGTATTTTACTGGTTTGTTTATTCATCTATTTGTGCAATGCTAATCTCTGTTTTTGTGCATATTCTAAAGTAGCTTTATTTAAATTTTTTATTGTGTAATACTATAAAAATGTAACGTGTCTCCGATAAAAGGATCGTCAGTCATGGGTCAATTAACGTCTTTTTCTGCCTTACAAATGACATATTCGTCTTCGATAAATTGATGGTTTCAGATAATCTTGTATCGAAACTCGTAATTAGGTCCATGAACTTAACGACTGTTAGCGATGGGTATCCGATATCTCTGCCTTGAACTCTCTCTCTCTCTCTCTCTCTCTCTCTCTCTCTCTCTCTCTCTCTCTCTCTCTCTCAAACGCTGAGAGCATATTTTAGTTGCTGTATTTTTGGTATTGTCTCTTAAGATATAAATGTAACTTTAACATTATCACTAATGACTGCCGTTATTTAAGATGCACTTGGGAGAGTAGGCATGACGTTGCGCATGCGTGGTTTGTTTGTTACGCCAATTGCGTAACTGGGGAAGTGTGCAATGCACCCTGTGACGTTGCGGCAGTTTCTTAGAACGCTTCTGACGACTCACATGATGGAGCATAACACGAAATTGCTCCCGTTTTCATGTACAGTCGTTATTAGCCGTTTTTCCAATAGGGTTTTCGCTTCTACGGGCGTTATTTCATTTCTGTCAATTTTTTCAGTTTTTTTGGTACGTGTTTAAATATGAGCTGCTCGCTTATGAGATTTGATTGGAGTTTACTGTTGAATGGATTTTGGTGTGGTTTTGCTGCATATTCGTGAGGATGTTATGTGTACGCATGAATCCATAAGAGAGAGAGAGAGAGATAGAGAGATCCTTCAAGGTTTTCGAGGCGGACTCGAAACCAGTGATTCATCCCTCGACGAATTATTTAGATGAACTCTTCAAGGATTTGCGATATGGTGCGTTATGCTTGCTTGAATCCTGGTGTTTGCTTTGTTTTTTATTTGGTTCTTTTTGTTTCGCATACTCTGCAAGGATAACTGCAAAGGGACTACCGATTTCTGTTGGATAGTCTTGATATTGTCTGGAGAGTAGTACGACCGAGAAAGTACAGGTATAGAAAGTTATGACCTAATTGCTGTTTTTCTTATGGATGCTGCTCATCGGTTTAATTTTGTCAGCACTACGCACACACACCCCACACACACACATATATATAATATATGCATCAATTATATATATATATATATATATATATATATATATATATATATATGTACATATATATATATATATATATATATATATATATATATATATATATATATATATATATATATGTATATATAAGTATGCACGTGTATGCGGATCGGACCCAAATTTCATGTCCACTAGGTCCACGGTTCGAACCCTACCTGTCAGTAGAGCTAGCAGTGAACAGGTACCCGTGTTGTCTGGGGTCAGATACTTGCTAAGAACTGGAAGATTAAACTTCTTCAGTTGAAAGTAGAAGTTACGTTGACTCTTAGTGTACTCGTGTTTACCTAAACTTACCTGGTAGATTGTCGCCTGTAACTGGTTGAAGTCGGCATTGAAAATGACAAGGGCCAGCAGCCTTATCCTGAAATGATAGGTATATATATATATATATATATATATATATATATATATATATATATATATATATATATATATATATATATATACTCATATGTATGTATGTATGTTTATATGTGTATATATATGTATATATATATATATACACCCGTTTTATTATATATATAATATATTGATGTTTTAATGGAAATTTTTGTAAGTCAGTGTGACCATAGATCATTTTCAAAAAATTGCTGAGACCCATTTTTTTTTGCTGAGACCCCGCTTTTTTTTTTTTTTTTTGGTAAGAATTGTCTGACTGTCGCAATGTAGAGTTACGCAACTTCTTCCCCAAAAAGGCGAAGTTATGATTTTCATGTTTAGCGCCTCCACTTGATTAAAGCCCTCTTGTAGATATTCGTAGAATCCTGCCATTACTCCCAGTGTTGCGGTTGCTGCTAGCATTACCGCCTTAATATTGCCCATAATGACAGTTATGAATCACTTAACTGTATTTCCGTCCACGGTAGTATAAGGTAAACATTCCGTCTGTGGCCTAAACTGTCTCTGCTTAAGGTGCACTACTGCAAAGTCGTTCTGGGGCTTTATTGTAATTTTGAGTTACATTAAATTTCGTTTTTGGTATGCAAATAAAATTGATCAGTTTCACGGATATTGTATGAACGTTGTGCTCGCCTCATGACTGTATATAGTAGTTTACATAAGTTTACGTGTTCTTAATTTTAGTTTTCTGTAAAAGAAAACTATTGTGCCGGCTTTTTCTGTCCGTCCGCATTGTTTTCTGTCCGCACTTTTTCTGTCCGCCCTCAGATCCTAAAAACTATTGAGGCTAGAGGAGTGGAAATTGGTATGTGGATAATCCACCCTCCAGTCATCAAACATACCAAACTGCAGCCCGCTATCTTCATCAGTAGTTTTTAGTTTATTTAAGGTTAAAGTTAACCATAATTGTGCTTCTGGCAACGATACAGGATAACCTACCACCGGGCCGTGGTTAAAGTTTCATGGGCCGCGGCTCATACAGCATTATACCGAGGTTACCGAAAGATAGATCTATTTTCGGTGGACTTCATTATACGCTGTAGCGGCTGTACAGAAAACTCGATTGCGCCGAAGAAACTTCGGCGCATTTTATACTTGTTTTTTAATGTGGCGAATTTGAGTAAGGTCGTATTTGTCAGATACTGAAAATCAAATGATTCACAAGGAGGAATAGAAAAATTAAGGAGAACTTTATACAAATACTGGCAAGTACTGTCACCCAGCTATTTTCCTCGATGAACCTGATTCGATGTTTCTTGTTAATTAAAGACTAATCCATTCTGTACTTTATATATATATATATATATATATATATATATATATATATATATATATATATATATATATATATATATATATATATATATATATATATATGAGCTACATATACATATACATATACATATACTTACATGTGTATAAATATATGTATATTGTATTGCCACTAAAAAGACGCGGTTCGTATTGAGGTGCTGACACGGCTTTACAGTCCTTCACCAAACACTACTAATAAATTCATTGCTGTTGATAATCTCATTAATATTAATAGACCCTTGCCGAAGCCAGGCCCACAAGGCTAGGATTTAGGATGAAGTCAGGTATGTGAATAACGCTGATGAATAATTAATTAGTGAGTATGCGACCGTGAATGGAGGTTCCCTCGGTGATCACCCAAGGACCCTTGAAGCTAAGGACTTCAAACCATTTATTAGAGTCATGCAAGGATCGTCCTATCAGGAGGGTTATCAGCAGGGATCTTGTGCGCATGCGTGTTTGCTGAGCGCTTATGTAGTTCCGGATTAAATGGCCTACATTCCTCTATGTACAACGTTCCCTGTAATTTGTATGTATTGCTCACGGCCTAATGAAACGGCCGCTCTTCACGATAATTACTGTTTGGAAGATGTAGGGTGCTTTTGTTATAGCTCGTGTTTCCGTAGTTATTTTCTGTAATGTTGATAACTTTCTATACATGATTGCTTAGAGAGAAACATTCTCTTCTCTGATGTGTTTGCATAACATTCGGTTGAAGTCCTCCTCTGAACCTGTCACGGGAAACGCGATGCAAATTGTATCTGACGAAAGATGCCTCGTCACGGCGACATTTTCCGCTACTCCTGTTTTCCCACAATTACTTCGATAAGCTCCGGGTCACATCTTCATGGCCTTCTTGTGTGGACGTGCCTGTGTGTTTTCTTACGGGGCCGTCATGGGATTCCGTCATAAATGGAGAGAGAGAGAGAGAGAGAGAGAGAGAGAGAGAGAGAGAGAGAGAGGGAACACACAGATGGGACACTGTTGTAAATTTTTTTCCTCTTTTTTTTCTGTCAGTTAGCAGTTGCATGGCTCGTAACATATTGCAGCATGATGTAAGCAGATGGAAACATCCCCAAGAACATGTGCAGTAACAATAAATCATAAGTCTTTAAAAGTGATTTCTTATCATACAAAAAAAAACTCTTTATCCTTCACCTCGCATCTGCATTTCTTCTTCCACTCCCAGTCACTTTATCAGAACATTTTTGTACGGTGGGTTTTAAGCAGAAAAACCCGAAAAACATTGCACTGCATTGACTGCCTCATGGGAGACTGCCAATGATTCATACGTTCCCATAACGCCGAAGTGGACGGGTTCTGGTTGAAGGAATATTTCGTGGATCCGGGGTATGAGAAGGCTTGGGGCTGTCATGTTAAAAATTGTTTTCTTTTTTTTCGGGATTTAGGATCTTGGAGGCTTCACGTGCGCGCGCGTGTGCTTACGTGTAAGTGGATCACATAATAAATAATGAGAGGAAGGAAGTGGGAGGTCTGCAGGTGGGAAAGAAAAAGTGCATAGGAAAGCAATGATTGAGAAGCATAAAGGTTTGTTGAACAACTCTTCCTAAAATAACTGGAGTATTTTGAAAGTGAGTGAAACTGGGAAAGGTTGAAGTAGTAAGATGAATTTTTGCGTAAAGTACGTCGAGTAAAGGTGGGTGGAAGCATGAAAAACGTAGAAATGTTAATGTTTGATTAGTATACATAGAATTAAGGCCAAAGTGTCTTGAGGTTGTTGGAGGTGGAAGAACATGCGTAGGTGAACATCGCGTGCAATTCAGAAATCTTTAGGGGAAGGGAGAGAGAGACTCTGTTCAAAGTAGAGGTGAGTGGCTCACTGTGGGGGGCGGGTGGTTGGTTGGTTAGGAGGCGGGTAGCCATTGTGCTGTCGGTGGGTCTTCTGTACTTTTATCCTCTTGGCTTCGTCCTTTATCCAATACATAAATATGTATTGTGTATGTATGTATATATATATATATGTATTATATATATATATATATATATATATATATATATATATATATATATATATATAAAAATATATATATATTAAAAAAAATCACAAAAGTAAGCGCGTGATTTTGTTTATTAGCTGAAGCCACTGGGAAAGTTCAAATTGAAACGACAGAGTGCCAATTACTTTCGTGTATTTTAACACATCTTTGTGCCCCGAAGATGTGTTGAAATGCACGAAAGTACTTGGCAATCTGTCGTTTCAATTTGAACTTTCCCAGTGGTTTCAGCTAATATATATATATATATATATATATATATATATATATATATATATATATATATATATATATAATGCGTATCCCGTCATAAATCTCGTTCCTGACAAGGCACCTTTTCATTCCCTGTAGGAAATAGATTGAACCACATTCCATCCAGACCTGTTATCTTCGTCGTATCTGTATAGTAATCTCCTTCATCGAAACGCTGATGTCGTTTTTCCCGTTGGCCCATCTTTATGTACGAGCAAATTCCAGCACGCGAATCTGCTGAGGTTATTGTATGTGTGTGTGTGTGTGTGTGTGTGTGTGTGTGTGTGTGCTTCGTTTTATTTGTATATTCATTTGTTCACTTCTATATGAATTCTTTATTTGTATAAGTTGAAGAATTTCATTATTTAAGATATGTGAATGGTATCACTGCTGCCGTTGATTTTGTGAACTAGAAATATTCCATGTTATCTAAGGTCAGATGACTTTTTAAGACAGTGATATCAGGGCGAATTGTTACATCCTGGTAGGATGAGGATTACCCCGCAGAGGCCCTTTCATTTTTTTCCTGGTGTGACGGCAGGAAGACTGGTTGTAGCCAGATCCTGAATGAGGTGCCCTGCTACTATAATTCAGCAAGGTCTTGCAACAGTATACATGTGTGCCCCTATTGCCTGACCATATTAAGAAAGCCTTTCTCGACTTTTTTTTTTTCTATTAGTAGGAAAAGATGGCTTCCGCTTCTAGTGATCATTATAGTGTTCAGAGTACATGTACCTGGTAAGGTCACTCTTCTATACATAAGAGTTTTCATTGGGTACAAATATTTGCTTGACATCGTTGTACTCGAATCCATTTCCAATGTGGATACTTCTCTTAATTAAATTGTAATATGCAACTGAAATAAGTCATTACTTTCATGTTTTTGGATTTTTGTCACTTGGCATTGTTTTTGGTCGCATCAAAAGAATAAGTGCAGCCTGCATTCTCTTATGTAATCTTCCATTCCTCGTAGTTTCACAGTTAGTCATTATATTTAATTATCTAATAGTTGCGTTAGTGTACTGCCTACCTACCTTCGTATGTCTGTATATATATATATATTGTTACGTGTGAGGGTCTTGGTTGATCATGTATTATTCAATTTACGTAATTTTTACGGCCCTGCAAACCAAGATTACACGTAACCTGTCACTTGAAGCCAAAAGTTAACCTCAAAGACAGACGTTAATTAGCTCGCCAGTTAAGGGTTATTAACCTTAACAAAGAATATTTGAGATAATTTGATTTTAAATGTAGCGGTTCTTCCAAACATTCGGACGCGAGGCAATCAAAGCATCGAGATTTAACCTGATTTTGCTTACCCTAAATCTTATTTTACTGGAATAATGGGGTTGAAGCTAACAATAAAATAATTAGGCTTAATTTATACCCTAAGTGGTGGCTGAAGGAAGAAAACAAAGAAAAAATGTGAAATACAGAAAGAACTTGGTCAATCGACGAAGCTGAATTTTTACCGTGAAATCTAGGGCATCAAAAGAAACCTCAGGAGTCGTATTCTGGCCTTCCCAATTCACAAGATAGACGTAGGAGAGAAAGTAATAAAGAATATCGTTCGGGCACGCATGCAATCACCCTGGTTCCGTGACCTGGGATCTCTCTCTGACTCTGACTCGACCTCGCTGTCTTCCAGAGAGGACCTATACCGCCCGGGCAATCCGACCTTGACAAAGGCATCGTCGAATGCATAGAATAAAGCTTTAACTAGGGTCATTGAGCGTAAACCCTCTCTGAGGCTTAGGTCCCTAATGCCTAACATATTTTGTTTACAAACTTTCCAGCCTATGGCGCCATTTGTCTAAGGCGGTGATTGTTATTTTAAATTGCCTACCCTACCGGCGGGCAGAGATGTTCTCTGTCGAGGTCAATTGGCCTAATATTCCTACACTAACTACATCGATAATATTTATAAAAATATATATATATATATATATATATATATATATATATATATATATATAATGTATACATATATACTTATATACATATATATATATATATATATATATATATATATATATATATATATATATATATATATATTATCACAAATTATTATTTGCTAGGAATACTTTAAACTGTAGTCAGTATAACGGAAAGCGTCACATGCTCAGGAAACATCTACCGTTTAAATCTCAGAAATTCAAGATTGAAGGTTAAGACAAGAATGAATTAATTTGTACTGAACGGCCATAAAAGGATCGTTTTATAGTTGCATATATTTTAATATTATAAAGATCCCCCAAATTTGGTTATTAAATCAGGTCAGCTAAACCCGTGCTGTGAATGCAGGAGAAAAAATCATGAAAAGCACGATGCTGGAATGCGTACTCCTTTCGATATTTTTATGTTTCCTGCTTCCCCGGATTTTCCGGAACAGTATTGGTTTATGGGAAAAAATCTTGCGTAATGGAAGGCTCTCATGTCGTGGAATGCGGTTTAATGAAAGAGCACTCGGATACCTGATCGATCTCTTCGGATGGGTTTGAACAAGCATTCCCCCCCTCTCTCTCTCTCTCTCTCTCTCTCTCTCTCTCTCTCTCTCTCTCTCTCTCTGATCAAGAGGTATCCGATCTTTCTTTCTCTCTCTCTGATCCAGAGGTATCCGATCTCTCTCTCTCTTTCTCTCTCTCTCTCTCTCTCTCTGGTCAAGAGGTATCCGATCTTTCTTTCTCTCTCTCTCTGATCCAGAGGTATCCGATCTCTCTCTCTCTCTCTCTCTCTCTGGTCAAGAGGTATCCGATCTCTCTCTCTCTCTCTCTCTCTCTCTCTCTCTCTCTCTCTCTCTCTCGGTCAAGAGGTATCCGAACAGGTTTGGGAAGTTAGCCAGATGATGAATGAGCGAAAGATGGCGACCTCGCGTGTGGGCTTCAATGTATTTAGTAGTTTTCCTTCCTTGATTGTTATCGAGGCAACCGTCTGGGCGCGCACGTTTTTTTTATGTATATTTAATTTAGAATTTTCGTAAGTAAACACAAACGAATATGATATAACGGTACAGGAAATTGTTAAATAAAATATATCAACAGTGTTAACTTTTTTTTTCGTTCGCTCCACAAAGGTAACGGCTTCATTTTGACAAGGAAGGGAACCGCATATAATAACACTGTCATAAAACTAGATTAATGACGTAATCAGTAGCTGTCATCATTTAGCACAGGTGAAATTTGTCGATTCGTAGTTGATTGCTGGAAAGGTTTATTCATGTTTGTGTGTGTGAATTTTTTTTTTTTTACCTAGAATTTGGAAAGAATAAAAAAATATATTTTTGTGCAGTTTCAGTACGTGTAATTATACTGCATGAAAATATTTATTTTCTTTGAAGATTAACCCTAAGGCGCTTTACTCAGGTCTTTAGCGGTTTCTTCTGGCTGACGCTTTTATAATGACATTTGGGTTATGATGCATTTTACATCTCATGTACATTATACATGATTATTATTTTCATTTCTACCTAGTCGATCTGCAATTGGAGTGTGTAAAGGTTTCTGGGATTTTTACGGAGAAAACGTATCTCTGATGTTTCCCCCCTTTTATACTGCTGTTGTTGATGACGATGATGATGATAATAATGATAAATACAAGGTTATTATTCTCAGGGGACGGTTATTATAACGGGTCCATTACTTTGACAGTGCGGTGTGCGTGTTATTATCCTCATTATCGCCATACAGTTAAATATGAAGTTTCTTTAACCTCCGGGCAACTAATAAGAACTAAGTTGAACTATTGTGACTTTAACGGTTAATAATTATCTTGGGTTAATGTTCAGGGCATATGGTAGACCTCTGAACGAAAAAAAAAATATAAAGTCATGAACATCGTGTGTCCCCCTCATTTTCAAGGAGTTGGAGAGCACTTACTGGCAACTTTGCCCAGGAAACGTGTCGAGGTCGATGTTTCATTCTGTCAGCCCTAACAACACATATTTTTTCTAAACCTGTGAAAGTCTGTTGAATCAGAAAATAAACAGAAACGGAAATAAAACCTACCGAGCTGAATTGTGGTTCAGGAACTGTTGGGGGTCCACTGTGAGAAGCATTTACTTTTAACGCAGTCATAGCAAGAGCGTTCGCAGGCCATCAACTTCCGCCAAAGCTGAGCAGTCCACCCCTTAAATTTATGGTTTCTTCTCCCGTATTTACTCGTTGCTAGTTAGTGGGCAAACCAGACCAAAAACTTAACTTTTTTTGTAGGATGTAACAAGCAAAAACAATCCAGCTCGGTGGATGTATTTATTGAATTTGCTCCCAAAATCTACGGTAATGGTGAATGAGGTTTTGGTTTTTTAAATATAAAAGGCTGAACAGTTCACCACACAAAAGTTCCCTCCTCCTCACAAGCACAAGTTGCATTCCTATCTCTCCCAAAGTCAGATCACTTACAAAAACCCGCGCGTTACTTGTTGCATAATTTTGTCACAGATAAACAAGTAAATGAAACCAAAACAAATCACAGTCACCCTTGCCGAGGTAATAGTATCATCCTTTGGATTATAAAATACACGGTCTACAAAACCCTTATAAAGTCTTTGATTCATTAAATGGTCGAAAGTGTCATTCCTCACAAAGGTCATCCTAAATCTTAAGGCTGTGATCAGAACCGATTCATAATTATCATTTTGCCAAAATCACTGACTGACAAGTTGAGGGACAGAACGAGGAGGAGATATCACGAAAATAAACCCAGGCTTTGCAGAATGAAAGAAGATGTGCAGGAGGAGTGTAAAGGGCAGCCACTTCTCAGGATGTAAGGAACTGAAAAATACAGTTAAAGTTGGAAAGAGACTTTCCCATGTCGAACAGATGGCAGAACTTATCAGAAGATATCTAAGGAAAATGTAAGTTGTCATTTCTGCAGATGAAGACGGATATCCAGAGCCTTTATCGATCTACAAGAGAACAGTGCAACTGGGAAACGTAGAGGTATACCGTAATAATGTTTCAGGAATGGAAGCAGGTAAAGATGTTATTTTCAGCACCCTTGAATTGGGTCAGTGTTCGTCTCCCTTCACTAAAAAAAAAAAAAAAAAAAAATCATTCTAAAAACTGAAACATTTTAAGTAGCCTAGAATATTTAAATGCCAGGTACACTAAGGAGAATTAAGCAACGAGCAGTTAATCACGATAAAGTGTGAAAAACATATGCTTTTGCATTTGTTGAAAACCGAATCCTGATTTAATGAATTTATCAGTCAATATTGCCGAAACCTTTTGCTGCCTTTCAGTGTGGTAAAAAAGTTTTCCGTTAAATGTAAAACAATGTCCATTGCATACTTGTATGGAAATGATGTCAAAACATTTGGTGAAAATGGAATGAGGGAAGTATTATAGCTGAACGGTGGCAGTTCAACGTGATTTTAAATATTTCGAGTAATAAACGGTGAATTGTTAATATTGTATCCCTAAATTTCAAATGGTTAATCATCATTTATCACCTTCGATTTTTACTCTGTCAAGAGGTGTATTTGCTTAATTGGTGTAGACCGCCTTTCCGGGAAATTGCATTTTCATTGTCATGTCCACTTCGTCATAAAAGGTCAGACCATGAGCAGGCTTTTTATTTTATCGTTAGCTATATTTTCCTCAACTCTCTGATATACTGGAAAAGTGTATAAGGGGAAGTCACACTTCATTCCAGAAAAAATCGTATGGGCTTGATTTATAAAGACATTGTTCTCGTTCCAAGGTATTTTTTGTGGCAGTAAGGAAATCAAGGTTGCTTAAACAGTCCACATCTGGCAGAGTTTACCATGAGAAGAAAGTTGTAATAGATTAAGTAACAACAGACCTGACTCATAAACATAGGAAGGTCGTTGGCCTGTGTGACATCGAATATGTTAACAAAAACCAAGAGTTCAGGTTGAAATTACGTAAAGTAATTGCTTTTTACCAAAGAAGAGTGACATATGAGGAAGGGATAGTTGAGATTTCATTTCTGTCTCTGTAAATTTCAAAACGAAATGCTAAAGAATCTACTATTATCAAGGATATTGAAGTTAGAAAGATTCTGAAGAGTATTATTTTTTTCTTATTTTGAGAGCAGGAACTTTATTCATATGGAACAAACCCAAAGGGATCACTGACTCAAAAGTCAAGCTACCAAAGAATATGGTGTTCATTTGAAAGATGTTAGAACAATCTTGCAAACCAAAGTTGGGATTTTCATTTTCAGCGTACCCTTGTAGAAACTGTTCTGAAGAGATTTACCAACGAAATTGAAGAGGTGGGCCCTTGTAAGGTGTTTATAATATAGCTTTTCATGTCCTCGATTTACCGTCTAGGGGCTCAAGTAATTGCCCTGCCTGCCTGCTTAGTCACTTACGTTACGTCCATCCGTTCGTTAACGTTAAAGTTTTTAAAACGCCATTATCTTAATATCTCTGAAGATTAAAGCTTCAAATCTACATATATATCACCTATGGGTAATGGGGTTTAAACCTTTTATGTGGAGGATCCGGAGGTCAAGGTAAAACTTGAACGTTTCTTGTCAAAAAGAAATTGAACTTTGTCTACAACGTATAAAACGTCAGATTTGGCATGGTTACTCCACAAATGAAGCCTGTGGGCTTGGTAACGTCAAGGTTATGCTTACAGGTTAATCTTCAAGTAGGAATTTGCCACTGTTGGGTTAGGTTGTTTGACAAGCACCTCATATACGAATAATAAGTTTTGATTCTTGTGGAGAAGGGGTCGAATTCTTATTTCCCGTTGCATCAAGGACTTAATTCTAAGGGCACTTCTTTTTAAGTCTTTAGATTATGATATTTTTTGTGGCTCGGAAGGTTTCAACTATTTTGTAATTCTATTGTACCAGGAGATTGGATTCGTTGTAGTGTCATTATTGGTAGTACAGACATTGTTGCTTTTATCTTTTGCCATTCATTTAGTCTCTCTCTCTCTCTCTCTCTCTCTCTCTCTCTCTCTCTCTCTCTCTCTCTCTCTCTCCTTGTGGTGTAATGTTATGGCTCGCTACTTACAACCGAATATCCGTGTGCCCTATAAATATGTTTGTTGATTTAAACGATAAAATATGCACCTGGTTGTTAGTCGATAATTACTGGTTGCAGATGGGGTGCATATAAAGGTATAGGGGAAAACTGTAGACTCATGAATCCTAGGTCATGAGTATATACTCCGTCATATTGTATATCATCATATCATTTAACACGAGAAAGCCTCGACGAGGTAACGCTCACTCCACTGAACAAACCAGTCTTCAGATTTTCTCTTTCTCCCTCTTTCTCTGTCTCTCTCTTCTCCCCCATAGAATGGAATCATATCCGTTATGCATTCAAACGGTTCCATGGAAGTAAGAAAAAAAAATAAAAGAATGAAACGTGATGTTGTGGTTCTTGGGGGTGATAAAATGTGGTCCGGAACGGCCGTTACTTCGTCGCTTTTCACGGGTAATCACTATTGTTCCCTAATGAGTTTTGGCTTGAAATGAGTGCATTTCGAAGTCAGGGTGACCTTAGGGGCTGTCGCTGCCATTTATCACCGGCTTTTGCCGTTCTTCCATTTTTTCCCTTAATGTTATATGCCTTTAAATGTATCATTAGACTGTACTTCACCCTCAGTCATTTATCTTGTTTACTCTGATTTGACTGGATGCTTGTTGTTTTTAATTAGTGTTACTCAGTTACTCAATAAAGTTTTATTATGTTTATTAAAGTATTCCTTTCTACATGTCTTTTATAACTTTTAGCCCTTGTTATATCGTTGGTATTTTCCTTGCTCACGTATTGAATGAACAGTATATGTTACATGCACATAGATGGTAATACATGTCTTTCTGTAAACAGACGCGTAACTTGGTGTGTATACATTTATTAAATGTAAAGTTACGAATTAAAATCTATTCACACACACTTCCTTTAATAACTTGACTTTTGTAACGGTTGCTTTACCACAAGATGTATAAAGCCAATTGGAAAGGTTACCGGGCTATGAACAAATTCTCCGGTCCTAATTGTGGTCATTATTGTCTTCTATCACTGTTTTTCTAAAACAAATGATGTCCTGGGGCGGGCGTGGATGGAATGGAAATGTTGCTTTGATTGGAGAGTAAATTAATGGTCAGTACTGAGCTATCATTAAAGAGTAATCAGAGTCATCATCAAAGTAGAGGCCATATCAATATGATGTCTTGTATATGTATTTTATGATGGTATTGTTCTCTGTTATCTGCATGCACATTCAGATGTCATTTGCATGCATAATACTGTGTATAATTCAGTAAGGCAGTAATGTATGTACTGAACATTTCTAGCTTTTTCGCTTTGTCTTAAGATTATGAACAACATATCGTACTACATTAATGGAAATCTTTGTATTTGCATGGCTTTGCTACTTATTGATTTTGCTTTCAATTTCTCCTTTCTTTCCTGAACCTGATGTAATATCATATTTCTGCTCTGGAATCCTATCTCAGCTGACCTTACACAGGCCAGAAATGAAATACGAAGGTGGTGGTCACTCAGGTGCACAAGTAAAAAGTGGATGGAAAAGAAAAAGAGAAGAAATAGAATAGAGCGAGCGACATTATTCGGTGCGTAATTCCACCCAAGGTTATTTCTCCGTAATGTAACAAGAGGAGTTGCCTGTGCTGGAAAGTAATTTTTTTTTTCTATGTATTTCATGTTTGTGAATGCAAGCGGATGTGCAGACATACGCACGGGTATCTATTATCAGTCTATCTGTGCACCTAATCTTTACTATATTTCTGGTAATTTATATATACTCGTACATGTTTTCTGTGAAAAAGCAACATTCATGGATGATGTTTATAAAAACTGTGTGTGAAATGAATATGATTTAGTAATTACGGCGCTATTCATCATCCAGAACCTGTTGAAAAAATGGACTCAGCTTTGTCATTTTTCCGTAATCATATTTCTATACTCGAAAATTATCTAAGGTTAACAGGTACTTGAAAAAGTTACTTTCAGTGATATAAGGTCATGATGAACGTATTTTGCTCCTTTCTTTTTTTATTTTCTGTTATATGGATATTGTAATATTGTAATACAAGATAATTATTAATTCTGTAGAGTGGTTCTGCTTAATTGTGTACACAAATGAATTGAATATTCATTGCAATAAAAATAGTAAATTTGTTGATCCTGTTAAATCCTTAGATTCTGAGTCAGAAAAGTTGCCCTTTATTCATGATATTATTTTAAAGCTTTCTAATAAATTTGTTTCACTGCCTTTGAAATGATATATTGAATATGTTGAGCCATTTCTTCCACAGAGAGAG
The DNA here is from genome assembly GCF_040412425.1 of Macrobrachium rosenbergii. Classification (NCBI taxonomy): domain Eukaryota; kingdom Metazoa; phylum Arthropoda; class Malacostraca; order Decapoda; family Palaemonidae; genus Macrobrachium; species Macrobrachium rosenbergii. The sequence goes on from NC_089767.1 coordinate 14,778,862, forward strand.
AGAGAGAGAGAGAGAGAGAGAGAGAGAGAGAGAGAGAGAGAGAGAGAGAGCTCTTTGCATCCTAACCTTCCACAAGTATAATGAGCCGCAGATACGTAGACGTGATTGGCCTTGACTATAGAATTACGCTTGTGACCCTTCATTTCCCATTGTTCCTTCCTCTTACTTCCTTTAAGCTCAGCCTCGAGTTGGTGTGAGTACAAGACTTTCAAGGTTTTGTGGAACATCTCTCATATTATATACTATATATATATATATATATATATATATATATATATATATATATATATATATATATATATATATATATATATATGTGTGTGTGTGTGTATGTATATATATATATTTATATATATAAATTATATATAAATATATATATATGTATATATATATTTATATATATAAATTTTATATATATATATATATATATATGTATGTATGTATATATGCATATATATCAGAGGTATATATATGCATATATATCAGAGGTTACAAATAGATTGATTGGTAGGTTGCTATATATAAAGCATTCAAAAAACATGTCAGTATCAGGAAGAAAGTTCTATTGTCACAGTATCTCTTGAGGCATCGTAAATTACGCGGCCGAATGACATAGCAGTCATTACGTCGATTAGGCGTGCTCTATAAGAAATTCTGCTGCTGTCATTGTCATTTTTTATATGTACATCATATAAACTGTATAATTCTTGCATATATGTAAATAAAAAACATGTACAAAAATAGTTCTTTAGCATTTCTGAGATTCTGATACTACTGAGCAGTGTTCGTAAAAAAGACAAATAAATTGGGTACATGCATTTATATTTAGTGTGTATACAGTAGTAATTCGTCTACTGTTGTTATTATTAATCGCACCAGTTCAGTTATACCATTACACCACAAGGAATAAGAGAGAGAGAGAGAGAGAGAGAGAGAGAGAGAGAGAGAGAGAGAGAGAGAGAGATTCCTTAAGTTTCCCCGGAGGCCGGCAATTGTCATCCAAATCCAAGAAGTGATGACGTCATACAGCAAGCCAGGACTGACTGGTGAGAGTTGGCTGGTTATGCCAGATTTTGGAGATGCAGTTGATTGTCTTGTGTTTCTGCTGGTTGGTGTAGTTTTTACTCTGTAGTTTTTATGCTCCTGAACGTATGATTTAGGTAGAATTTTTACGGGAGCTCTGAAGGCGACCGCTTGGCTTGTACAGGAATTACTGTAATCTGTCAAAATAACTGCAGGCTTTGGGTCTGGCATGAGCTTCAAATATTTTTTATTTATCACGGTATTTCAACTACGAAAGTTTTTTTATCATGTTTTAATAAATGCTAGGCGGGACGTTCCTTAGGAAGCTATTTGACATATGTTTTATCATCATTTTTTAATGAATGCTAGGCGGGACATATCTTAGGAATCTGTTTTGTGAGAGAAATGTTATTCTCATGAAATGTAGAACCTCCGCTTTGAACAGAGCAGCAGATGGAAGAGGTCGCCCTCAAAGGAGATTTCCCAAACACGGGAGGTAGGCAGGTAAGGGTTAATGCCCCTCTAGCCATCCTGGGTAGTGGAATTGCATTAGTGGAGCGTTATCGTGTGTCTTTTGGGGCCGTGGCAAAGGAGAACGGTTTTTCTCCTCTTTAGCCATTGTGCTCGGGTCGTTGGGTCACAAAATAGACTGAGGAAAGAGGTATGCAGACTGGCAACTGCTTTCTCTCTCTCTCTCTCTCTCTCTCTCTCTCTCTCTCTCTCTCTCTCTCTCTCTCTCTCTCTCTCTCTCTCTCTCTCTCTCTCTCTCTCGTGTACTATATATAAATATGTATTTTTACTGAAGTACAAATATATGTATCTGGTCATTTTAAAACGACCACAGTATTTTTTTCTTTCCCAGTGTTCCAGATTCCTGCATTTTCTTTTTGAATAGTTTTAATTCCGGGCTTATTTGCTCACTCCTGTTTTTGTTTATGGTAAAACATTTGTACTTATATTATCTTGTATTTTTCTAGTCTTATATCTACGGTTTTTAAAGGTTTTTTGTTACCAATTAATTTTTTATTTTTCTATTTGTGTGTGAGAGAGAGAGAGAGAGAGAGAGAGAGAGAGAGAGAGAGAGAGAGAGAGAGAGAGTGAGTGGGTGTGTGTGTGTGTGTGATTGTGTTTGTGTTTGTGTTTGTGCGTTAGCACCGGCGTGTCTGTTGACATGTAAAGTAACGGAACGGAGCGCATAATTATTGCTTTAAGATTTCACGGCTAACGACTTTTTCCATTTGCCTTAGAAATTAGTTTGTAATTTTCCGACATCTTTGTTGTTTATATGATATATAAATATCTTAACTGCAGTCTTCCGTGACAGCAGAATTATAGTAATGATTACACGGACCACATTAATTATACCTTTATTGCCTCCTTACCTCTTGGCATTTATCAAACAGTCATTTCAGTTTTATTTACCAAGTGCCTATCTTCCATCTAACAAGGGCATATATTTCATCCCCTTGAGTGCTCATTTCCAAGACGACTTTCTTCTTTTATAGGCTAGTTGTTAATTTTTACTTCTGCTTCTGCTTTAATTGCTTTGTGATTGATGTTCCCACCGCGTTCTAAACAATCTACTTTCTTTCCGAGTTATCGCTGATAAGGAAATGTTGAAGTCAGGAGAACTAGTATATTTAAATTTATGGAAATTGTAGTTCATTTGCAATTCGGATGCAGTGGATACAAACGTGGAATTTAGTGCATGTCTTCTACATTGTTTTAAGTTGCCTCTTGACCCTCTGACACCCATTAGAGGAGAAAGTCCATGAGCCCTGTAATTACTTGCCACCTCCAGATCCAATAACAAGAAATCAATAGGTGAAATCTCTCTCCTCCTCCTCCTCCTCCTCCTCCCCGCCTGTGTTCGTGCGTGTGTGGGTACACTGGTGTCGGTAAATTTTGCAGGTGTAATGCCATAATTATAGCTCACATATGCAGTCAGTCGTCTACGTGCGTTCGTGTTTGTTTCTGAGTTCACCTATTACAGTTTTGTATACCCATGTGTACCCATATCTACGCGAGTCCCTGTATGGGGAGTAGTGCTGTCAGTGCACCTCACGTGGTGCACTGTAGGCATTACTTATGGGTCTTTGCAGCGTCCTTTCGGCCCCTAGCTGCAACCTCTCTCATTTCCGTTCATAGTCGCTTTCTTCCATTTGATTTTCTACCCTCTCTAAAAATCGTTTCGTAGTGCAACTGCGAGGTTTTCATCCTGTTACACCTGTCTGACCATCTTATTGACTGCCAGTTTCCCTTTTCAGCGCTGAATGGCCTCATAGGTCCCAGCACTTGGCCTTTGGCCTAAATTCTATATCCTATCCTACAGAGAACAAATTTATATTGATGTGTTAAAGAGAGAGGATTAATGTAAATGTTCAGGTGTGAAAGAGGGAGATGAATGTATAGTATATATTCGTGTGATCGAAAGAAGAGTTGGGGATCTCTTTCACTAAGTGGTTATTTTCCCTTTTTGCATAGTAGTGAACATTAGTTAGAAGACCCCCCTGCAATTGTATATCTCCATTTTGTACCTAACCTGCCTATATATATATATATATATATATATATATATATATATATATATATATATATATATATATATATATATATATATATATATATATAATATATATATATATATATATATATATATATATATATATATATATATATATATATATATATTGTCATAAACTGGGGGCTTGGTTGGGGAGAGAATTGGAACAAATTTTTAAAAGGTACTGCCAAAGAACCAAGGGAGCCTGAGTTTATAAACAAAAGAAAGTTATTTGAAACTCACCTTAGATTTTCCTGGATTTACAAGTAAATGATTAAGGTCGCCATTTGGAATTAGACTTCTTTCACAATTAAAGGGGGTTTATTTACAGAGACTAGGCAAGTATGCAAGGAGACAAAACAGAATGCAAATCGTAACCAATGGGCAGGCTCATTAATTATATACAGTGAGCAATAATGCAGTAATTGCCAAACAAGCAATCTAATTAAGCAGGGGCCAATGTACAATTATTCCCGTTATAATAATAACTTGGTTAGGCCAAAATTGCATTAAATTGTCTCAGTTAATTATGCTTCAAAAGGTATGAACTCCAGGATGATGGAATCAATTCATGTAAAATTCTGTGGGGCCAACAACGGACTCTGCACTTGGGCTGCGACCCAAATGGTTTCGAAATTTGAATGGCAGTCAGACTGAGCGGACACAGATTGGCAACGGAGCAGACGATATCTCCCCTGTAAGAAAGGTTATGAGTTAACACCACACGAAATGAGAGAAATGAAGTCTCCCTATGAAATATTACCCAAATGCACGTTCTTAAATGCTAAACATTATGTAGCCCAGATGATAAATGTAAGAAATCACTTTATCACAATCTTGGAATAGTATTGGTTTGGGCTTTTGAAACAAGGAACACGTGCTCGCTGTCACACAAAGAGAAAACTTCAACACTTGTATCATATAGACTAATTTGCCCTTATTTTGCACTGGGGAGGGATAACTGGATATTTATCGCTGGATCTTTTACTGGATTTCAAGGAACATTACGGGGCGATTTATGGGATGCCGAAGCAGGACACTTAACAAAAGGAAATTGCTTTGTGGAGGAAGGAATCGAAGTTTAAAAGAATGGAAAATTTAAGGGGTTTCAGGGAGGAGGGAAAGGGCTGGCTTACTGACTACTTGCAATCCACGAACCTGGTCTAACAATTGTGGGCGCCAAACAATCGACTCGGCCATTCGTCGAAGATAGTTTCAACCAGCGTAGAGCGGAGAGGAGTGCATAGCATGCGTCCCCGATGAAGGAAAAGGAGTCTCTGATGCATTTCCGAGGCGGCGAGTAATGTCTTGGTTGTTGACACATAGGCCTATCGGACCTGCAAAGAATCATACAGCCAGCAAAAAGCAGATGGAAAGGATCCTTAAATATTAATTACTTAGGGGTTAAGGTCCTACCTGGCAGCTAGTCCCACTATGCCTATTAACCTTCCCCATCCCTAACTACTCCCACATCGCATGATGGGGGTGGAAAGGGGGTTCCCATTGTTTCCCCCAGATCAGGCGAATGGGGCGGCGCTTCCTATACTGCTACAAACTGGTGATAATGGCTATGATCTGGTTCAAACTACGCTTGTTTTCGCACTCGCCCGCCATATCTCCCTGCCCCAATCTTCAAATGAACAGCGAATTGCATTTCAAAATTAATGATGCACTGGCTTCTAAATGAGGGAGGGATATATCCTGACAATATATATATATATATATATATATATATATATATATATATATATATATATATATATATATATATATATATGTATATGTATATATATATATATATATATATATATATATATATATATATGTGTGTGTGTGTGTGTGTGTGTGTGTGTGTGTGTGTATGTGTATATAGAGATAGAGAGAGAGAGAGAGAGTTGTGTCTATGGCATTGCCATTTTGAAATGGAAGGCAAAAACATTTTGTAAGTTTTTAAACACTTTAAATGTATGCAATTCATAATATACGTTACAGTAACGACTGCCACAGATTCTATACGGATTATCGATAGAGAAACAGCTTATATATATATATATATATATATATATATATATATATATATATATATATATATATATATATATATATATATATATATATATATATATATATTCTCGTCAGCCTCCTCCCTTCCTTCTCTTTTTTTATTGTGGGTAACCCGTTTGAAGACCTTCGGTCGAAGTGTACCGTCATTTAATCAATAACAACGAAAGGGGAAGACTGTGTGAAGGACAACAGACAACTTGTCAGATCATGTCAGTTAAATTCCTCCTCTGCTTCGTCATCTTGCGTCGAGCCACCTGGCGAGATGACATCCTTGCGCTTGAAGGCTTTCGGTGTGAAATGAAAACGGGGTTTTTCTGTATTTGCATTCATTTTTATTTTATCATCTTCTTATGGTCACTCCAATTCGTTTGATGGTTTTTTAATTTTTGTATAACTTTACTTGACTGGTTGGCTAAGTGGTTCATGATATGCTTGCATATTTTTATTTTGATTGAATTTCTTATAAACATCGAGAAAAATTAAGACTTTTTTGTCTGTCATTGGTCCAGACAGTGCAGTTGTTTATTTCATCTTTGTTTTTTGCAGAATTTGGTACATGAGTTATTGAGAATTTTATGTCTTGGTCGTGAAGAAACATCCAAAGCCATTTTTCTTTTATTTGTAAAATTTTCATCATCCCAATTTTTTTTTTTTTTTAGTTTCACTTATTAAAAGATAGATCCCGCGATTTTCTTTCAAAAGTTGCCATGTCATTTACTGATGTTATGGAAAGTGAGGAAAGATTTTTATCTCTCTCTCCCTCCTTGTATACGTGTTATTCTCCAGATGTTGCCATGCTAAAAATAAACTTGAAGTGACGTCACGGTTGACACACTTCATGCTTGAAGAATTTTCAGAAGCAAGGATAAGAATCTTGGAGAGGCAACCTTGGCTGGCCATGAACTTTAGAAATTCACAAATTCATGCCTTGTCACTGTCCTTTGGTTTAGCTCTCTCTCTCTCTCTCTCTCTCTCTCTCTCTCTCTCTCTCTCTCTCTCTCTCTCTCTCTCTCTCTATCGTCGGTATGCTTTTATCTATTTCTTTTTTGAAACCTGAGGAATTCACTCCGTCTCCTAAAGGTAACTTTCTACATGTGAGATCCTTCCCTTTCTCTACTGCAAAGAAAATTATACGCCCATTATTATTATTATTTTTTTTTTTATCTCAGCCATCCTATTCGACTGGGTGGCATTTGTAGTGTGGGGTTCCAGGTTGCTTCCTGCCTCCTTAGGAGTCTATCACTTTTCTCTCTATGTGCGCTGTTTCTGAAAGCACATTCTTCTGCATGAGTCCTGGAGCTACTTCTGCTTCTAGTTTTTCCAGGTTCCTTTCCAGGGATCATGGGATCATGCCTAGTGTTCCTATGATTATGGGTACAATTTCCACTGGCATATCCCATATCCTTCTTATTCCTATTCTCAGGTCTTGATACTTACCAGTTTTTTCTCTTTCTTTCTCATATACTCTGGTGTTCCATAGTATTGCGACATCAGTGAGTGATGGTGTTCCATAGTATTGCGACATCAATGAGTGATACTTTCTTCTTGATTTTGTCAATCAGCGTCAAGTCTGGTCTATTGGCACGTATCACACCTATCTGTTCTGTTACCACAGTCCCAGAGGATTTTTGCCTGATAGTTTTCTATCACTCCCTCAGGTTGGTGTTCGTACCACTTATTACTGCAAGCTAGCTGGCGTTTCTTGCACAGGCTCCAGTGGAGGGCTTTTGCTACTGAATCATGCCTCTTTTTGTACTGGTTCTGTGCAAGCGCCGGACATTCACTTGCTATGTGGTTTATGGTCTCGTCTTTCATATTGCACTTCCTGCATTTGGGTGAGATGTTATTTCCATCTATTGTTCTTGGGACATATCTGGTTCTTAGGGCCTGATCTTGTGCCGCTGTTAGCATTCCCTCTGTTTCCTTCTTGAGTTCTCCCCTCTGTAGCCATTGCCATGTTTCATCGCTGGCCAGTTCTTTTGTCTGTCTCCTGTCTCTGTATATTTCTGGGTCTTCGTCTACTTTTATCAGTCCTTCTTCCCATGCAATCCTTAGCCACTTGTCTTCACTGGTTTTTAGATATTACTCTCGATGTTGACGCAGTCCTCTATGCTTAGTAGCCCTCTCCTCACTTCCTTTCGTGTTATGTATAGTCTGTTTGTATTTGCTCTTGGGTGTAGTGCTTTGTGTATTGTCATGTGTTTTCTAGTTTTCTGGTCTATGCTGAGGAGTTCAGCCTTCGTCCACTCCACTACTCCCGCGCTGTATCTGATTACTGGTACTGCCCATGTGTTTATGGCTTTCGTCATGTTTCCGGCGTTGAGTTTTGACTTGAGTATCGCCTTAAGTCTCTGCATATATTCTTTCCCGGTCGTGTCCTTCACCTCTTGGTGTTTTATATCCTCTCGTTATATTATTCGCAGGTATTTGTATCCTCTGTCATCTTTGTGTTGGTATAATAATAATAATAATAATAATAATAATAATAATAATAATAATAATATTATAATAATAATTATTATTATTATTATTATTATTATTATTATTATTTGGGAGGATTCCCTCTTTTTGGGCAGTGTTATTAAAAACAATTGTGGTTTCAACAGCATTTATCTTGTAGAGAGTCTTCTCTATTCTTCTTATTATATTCTTACTGTCCACAGCTACTTCCAGACGGAAAGAATATAAGAAGAATAAAAAAAGAAGCCTGCCCGTGCTGGATGAAGGCAAGATTAAACCTGGATTGATTGATTAATTGAGGGTTATCTGGCGTCACAACTACCAGGGTGTTTGTTACCCGTAGGTTATCGTGAGTTTAAAGTTATGGATGCAAGTTCTGCACTTAGAATAACATTTGGCATAGTCTACTGCGCGAAAGGAAGAAAAATGCGTTATGCTTTTTAATCAGGATATGACCAAAATATGATTCATATTACGTAACTCTGGAATGTGGCTTCTGGCTGCCGGCTATTAGCCTCAGCGAGGCGAAACATCTTATGCCTAGGGACGTCTTTGCAAATATGCGGCCGTCATTAATTTTATGGGGAACTTGTTGGGACTACGTATTCTCTCTCTCTCTCTCTCTCTCTCTCTCAGGTAAAAGCCATCATTATAACTCGCTTTTAGTACATACTGTAACAGTAGGGCTGATTTTATCCTTGTCATTCTGTCGCCTAAATTTAGTAGAAGTAATACTTTTTAGGTAAATAAGCATTGTTTGTATTTCTTTAATCATAAATTGTTATATTCTCGTCGTAGGAATATTCTTGGGATTTGAGTTTAGCAGAGTTCTTTTCTGTATTTCCATATGATGTTTTTATCATTTTCATATTTTAAACCTGATGAATGAATGAAAAATATTTATCGAAATTAAGAACACTAACATTAACGTAGACTTCCATTCATTCATCTTGAATCAGGGATGTTGAGGACGTGTTGTTTATGCCGTTTGGAGAACTGGGGCCATTTATTTCTTGGGACTGTTAACATGACTCTCGTATCATATTTATATGTCGTCTGGGTAATGTGTGGTCGCAATAAGAATATTAGTTTTTTGTTTATGTATTTCTTAGTCAGCTCTGTTTTTTCTGTTTTTACCTTTACTGATTTATAGTTTTCATTGAGGTAGCATGATATTCAAATTTTATGGTGTGAAATTAGTTAATAGTCATCTTCATGAGAGATATCATTTTGCAGCTCAGCAAAAACACTGTTAACATCTGAGTTTCCTTTACCTTCGTTTCTTTATAATCTTAGGTGCTTCTGATCTCGTATCTTTAGCTGTTGTAGTTATTGAATGTATTACGTTCTGCCATTTTGCTTTTCTTTTGGTGAATTTTACTGAGTGTGAGTTTTTAATTTAAATGCATTTCTAAGTTTCAGTTTATTGTTGTTTATTATACTAAGATTCCATGGGCGATGCTTTTCTTGAATTAAAAACGTCTATTGATTCAGTTCTGTCTGCTGTTGCTAATGTCAAGAAGGAGCGCAGCCCGTACTCAGCTGGTCCACATGATCAACGCAAGTGATTAAATGACTCTTAATCAGGTGTTTACTGCTTAAACCATTAACTCTTAAGCGTCAGCTGCTTGCAGCCTAAGCTAGTTGTACGTTGTATGCGTCTGTTACTTGCTACTACTTATTACCCATGGGAATGCGTATCCTGTTGTGCTGCCGAGTGGGATATGATTCTACATGGAGGTAGGTTCTAATGTTGTAGGATTAGTATACATTGCTGGCCTAGTTTTGTCATAGAATTTGTTGCTAAAAATGTTTTAGCAACCTTATGTTTCGGCGTTTATTCTGGATTACCGAGAGTAAAAATCATTATGCTGTTTGTATTTACGTATTCATTTAAATATTTTGGCAATGCTTTACCTTGCTGGTCCTATGAATTTATTTTTTCTGTCATCAGATTGCTTCGTAGTTCAAGTTACCCAAGAGAAAGTTTACTCCTACGTTGATTATTTCGTAATGTATGATCCAAGTAGCTAAGGTCCTTTTTATTTTAACTTAGTTATTTATATATTTTATTTTATTTTATTTTATTTATTTATTTATTTATTTTTTGTTCTTTTCGGTAGCCTTGATTTTCTTGTTGAAATTTTAGTTGCCTTATCAATACATTGACGAAGAATGGACCATTTATTATCCCTTACATATTGTTGTTCTTATGTCATTTGTTACGTTTATTATGAAATATAGGCTACTGTTCGTGCGAATTGTGACTGTATATGTGCTTACCCAAAGATATCGCAGAAATATCTGAAAAGTAGACGTCATGCTCCTTGTGAGCGCAATTTGATATGGCGTTTGTAAGGATATTATAATACGAAGCGCTTCCTTCATGCGCTGTTGTATGAGACCCCTGCGCACGGTAGGTGGTGGTCACCCTCAAACAGAAGCCGTGCAAGTGACGCATGGGTATCAGTTCCGTGATTCTGCGTCACGCTTCTCGGTACCTCTGCTGCGTAACAGATTCGGGAGTAGGGTATGCGGCACCTGTTTTTAATTGCACGGTTAATGTGACTTTCCCCTGGCATCAGCGTCTCTCTCTCTCTCTCTCTCACACACACACACACACTATATATATATATATATATATATATATATATATATATATATATACTATGCATATATAAATTATATATATAAATATATATATATATATATATATATATATATTTATATATATATATATATATATATATAGTATTTTTAGCCTAATTTTGAATGTATTATGTTATGATTCTGATTTTTAAATATTGAAATTATGTTTTTTTTTTTTCATTACTACGTTGTACCCCATAATCTCTCGAACTGAAGATTGACATCTTTTTATATTTGAAAATTTAGATAGTTTTCCTAATGATATTTTATTACTCTAGTGTGTTGATTATATCCACAGATTAGCATTTAAGCTGATTGTGTTGGAAAAGTCGGTTTGTTAGAAAAAGATAGAAATTCTTTAACTTGCAAATTCCCCCTTAACGAAGATATTCTGTCGCAAAATTGTCTCTAAATGAATACAAACCAATTGATTTGCAACGAAGACTGGCTCGTATTTTGTGTAAAACCTTGAACCTGGAGGAGACAAGTCACGGCCGGCCTTCGACTTTTCGCATTGTATCAAGGAGCTGGCCAGGGAGGGACGGAATCGGAGCTTCCCCGCAACATGGGAGCTGGTGTGCGCTGGTCGGTATTTCCGGAGGAATTTGTGTGAGTGGTCGACGCAGGTAATAGAGCAGCAACAGGGAGGGAAGGTAATTTTTGGCAGTTTACGCAGGTAAGAGCCGTGTTGGGGTTAACGCCGGGGTTAGCACGTAAAGGGATGTGTTCGGGGTTTTGTGGGAAATGAGCTCTCTTATGGGGGTTGAGGGAGGAGGGTGTTTTCTTCTTCTTATGCAAGGTTGCCCTTGGTCTGGGTTTTGCCGTGAAATAAAAAGTTACCTTTTTCACATTCTATTTTGTTTCCATTTCATTGTCGAGGATGATTTTTAGTAGAGAGCGAATCTATTTTTGCATCATCTTCTTTAGAGAGTGAAATTATATTCGTTTTGGTCCTTCTGATCAGTTTCGATTTGATTTAAATTAACCTGAACTATTATTATTATTATTGGAAAAATAGAGTCCGCAGTAGTGTGTATGTACGAGAATTTTGCTATATACAGGAAGCTTTCGCCAACTCGATCAGTTGGCCTCTTCAGCCAGAATTATTCAGGCTGAAGAGGCCAACTGATCAAGTTTGCGAAAGCTTCCTATATATATAGCAATATACATACATACTACTGCCGACTTTATTTTTCCATTTAAGGTCACAAGAAAATGATATCTAATAATAATAATAATAATAATAATAATAATAATAATAATAATAATAATTATTATTATTATTATTATTATTATTATTATTATTGTTATTGTTGTTGTTGTTGTTGTTGTTGTTGTTGTTGTTTATCAAACAAGTAAGTTTTAATTATCATCACTCTTCTTAAGATGAGAGGACGTTAGTTCCATTAAGGAGGCACTGAAATGTTCGCGCCATTTACGTTTAATATGGAAAGCTCTCTCTCTCTCTCTCTCTCTCTCTCTCTCTCTCTCTCTCTCTCTCTCTCTCTCTCTCATGCAGCAGTGTCTTATGTGATTTGTTACAGTCGTACTTCGTAAGCCAGCAGCTGCAACTGACTTTAATTTTCAATCGCGCACTTGTTATTGGCCAAGTTAATTAAATCTGTCGATTGCAACGCGGCGCTCTCTTGTTTCCATTGGAGCAAAGCAAAAATATTCCGTGGCTCACACGTAGTAAAATATGTTTCAGCGTTTTCTAGAGCTTTTGATATTATGCGCCACACTCGAGGCGGCTTTATAAGATGATTCATGCAAAATGGCAGTTGTTAATGCAAAGAAACCTCCGGTCCGCATGCGCGAAGAATTGGACTTGTTCTGAATTTTATGGGTTTTGTGATTTACATAAAGATGTAGAACTCTTTTTGCTATCCTTTTATTTTCAGAACTTGCAGTCGTGGAAAGTTTATTTACTCTTTCCTTTGACTTTTATTTTTTTTTTTTTACATTTTATTCGTTTGCAGTCGAGAGTGAATACTTTGTTTTCTGTATTGAAAATAAATAGTAGAATTTTTTGTTGATAGTGGAAATATATCTGATTGTTTTTAGCGTATTGATAATTTAAAAATGTATATACATTTCACGGAGAGAGTATTTTTTGTATGTGAAACATTTATCAACACTATACCACCTGATATTTTCAGAACTTGCAGTCGTGGAGAGTTTATTTACTCCTTCAGTTGACTTTTATTATTTTTTTTTTACATTTTATTCGTTTGCAGTCGAGAGTGAATATTTTGTTTTCTGTATTGGAAATAAATAGTAGAATTTATGTTGATAGTGGGAATGTATTTGATTATTTTTAACTTATTGATGATTTAAAAATGTATATACATTTCACGGTGAGAGTATTTTTTTTTATGTGAAACATTTATCAAAACAATGCCACCTGATAACTTCCTGTTGAGGGTTATTGTTCTATTCATTTTCTGTATGAGTAATTATACGACCATATTTCTGTTGCTGGCTATGAGCAGCAAGTTGATCAGGTTCTCATATAGTTTCAAGATATGGAGCTAAGCTTAGCCTTTTTAAGGGAGAGTTTGATATATATATATATATATATATATATATATATATATATATATATATATATATATATATATATATATATATATATATATATATATATGTGTGTGTGTGTGTGTGTGTGTGTGTGTGTTTGTGTGTGTGTGTGTGTGTGGGTGGGTAAGGCTCTTAATGCTTAATATGCATACGTAATTTATTACCAAGTACTTTCACAAGCCCAAAATATCACTGAGTGTCATAATGGATGAATTAACATAGGAATATGTTTCATTTCGTGTTTACTTTTTCAGTCAGTCTAAAGGTACAACAAAAATCACGATTTCAAGCCATATTTGACCAAGCCTCATGGCTCTTGAGCTCTTAACGTTAAGACTCTTCAGCGTCTGAGGTGTAATGATGGGTAATGAGGCATACGTCCGCTCGGCCTTTTGGTAATGGTACGAAAGGATGAGGAACTATTATAGGATCCTGGGTGGCAGTAGGAGTCTGAAGGATGTTTTTTCTGGCATACATTGGGATTATAGTGTCTACCTTTATTGATGTTCTGCTGTCGAAGAATGTGGTTTGTGAGATTGTATTTTTATAGGAATCTCTTTTTGGGTAGCCGAATGAATGGGAATCTTCACGATAAATAATTCATCCAGCGTATCTCTATTATTTGGGTGAAGGACAGGATACTTAGTAATGTCTTTCTGAGACTGGCTGGCCTCATTGCTTGAAACTAAATATGGAAAAGGAAGCAGAGGAGCTCGATAGTTTCGTCATCTATCTTCCGGCATTGACTAATCATCTCCTTTCTTATGCAAGGTTTAGTGAGTGAGGAACACCATTTCCATGCTCTTATTGTCATTCGTTGTTGGAACATACATAATTAATTTCAGCAGTTTATCAAACAGCTTGGGCACGTGTGTGGGCTTGCTCATATGTATATCGCCATATCTTTTTTTTTTTCAGAAGTTACCTTGTATTGGCAGGATGTTAGAAACTTCCATTTCCTGGCGTGCCCTCAGCACAGCTCGTGTAAGCCATGCCTTTATAGGCGACATGTCACATAAGTTCCTTGGCAAAGCCCTTGATTATAATGCTGGGCCAAATGAATACCATGTAGAGATAAGCTCCTTAATAAATTCAATGGTTGTTTGAATTTCTCCCATGTGTCCTTGAAAAGAAAGAGCAATAAAATACTATCGCAGAAGAATAGAAAGGTAGAGACTTCATCAGTCCTTTTTAGGAACAAGGTAGTGAGGAAACCGACGAAGGTGCATAAGGGTTTAGAAACCCGACAAAAAAATCCTAGTGGTATGTTAGAGCGCTTTTAATTGGTTGATTGTAAAAGTTTTAATTAGGCTATTAACTCGACAGGTAATTAGTGACCTGTTTGTGGGATTTTTGTCAAATCCTGTTACGAGTTTTTCGATATCAAGGACACTGAATTTTTACTGTGATTGGGTAAAATCGCGCTCAGGGAAAACAGCGCATATGCTCTAGAGGTATTGTTTTAGCACAGCTTTCTCGAAATCAACAACGGTGTTTTGTGGTTCAGTAGCATAATACGTTTGTAAGTTTGACATTTATGGTTTTGTATATCAGTTAATATTCAAGGGATTGTTTCTTCTTTTGTAGAAAAGCTCGGGCCCACTTAGGTTCGAGCAGGACCAGGAGATCTGATTCTTAGGTAAAGTGAAGAAGCCCAAGATAGGTGGATGACATATTTTAATAAGAGATCTGTAATAACTGGTCATCGATAAGATAGTGGAATCAGAGTGTGTCATGGACTTTTAATCCAAGACTGCTAATTAGCGCCAAATGTAAGGCTGCGCTTAAGAGTCCGCTCAGGTACCTATGCAAAGCGGTTATTTAACTTAAACTGTTCAAGTGTGAAGGATTGTTTAAAGATCTACTTATCATACATTTGTGTAAGTTATGAGTGATCCCTCTTGCCTATACTCACATTTTACCACTTGAGCCTTATCCATTCCGGATAATTTTAAGCGGAGTAATTAAAGATATTGCCCAGTAGCTGTTTTTTACGGTATTTAGATGAAAGACACTGATGGACCCTTGTTCGATTTTCGACCCAGACACTTTGTTGACCTAACCTGTGAAGTATGTATCTAGCTGTTAGTCAGATGTTGAGGGTTGCAGCTTTGGTTTGGGAGGGCTAGAGACATAGATGAGAGATAAAATAACTAGGATTCGGTGTTCATTGCTTCTTAATAGGGATAACATCAAAACTGATGGGCCTCAGTGATGTGAGTCTCACTTCACTTGGATGAAACCGTTCCTAAAATCTCTCTCTCTCTCTCTCACACACACACACAGACAGAATCAAAATATTTGCTGCTGAGCATATGAATCTTATTTGGCATTATTCATTCAGTTAAACATAAATAGGCAGACATTCCATAGTCATTTACTTGCAGTGTGTTGCAGAATATGCAATGTATCTCTCCTCATTTTGATCGGCAGAATGTTACTTCGAAAATAATTTTATGGAGTAGGGAGATTAACTGTGATAGTGTGAATTTACGTCTTATTTGATAAATTAATGTAAGTCACGACATTTTAGCATTAATATGTGGCTGTGTTGACTATAGTAACTGAAGTTTTTGTAAGACAAGGCTGTTTGAGGTCAGAATGTTACACAACTTCCCGAGAATGCTATGACAAACTTTACACTGAATTGCTGTGCGTTAGTACCGGTACTTTTTCTTTATTTGTACATACATATATGCATACAGTCCATAAGCGAACGCAAATAAATGTTTTAGTTAGAAACCTCTGGTTCATAAGTTACTTTGCTCTTTTACGTAAATCCGTCCAATTGCCTTTGAATATTTCAGTTTTATGAGTTTGTTAAAAAAAAAAAAAGCATTAGAGTTCGTAGATTAGAATATATGTCATTTCATAATACGTCCTTGATTGTTACCCCTTCCGGTACCATCAAGCGTCTTCTCTCTCAGACGTATAACTCCTTTGTGTTTTCATTCACACTTTAATGAATGCTATTACACGCTCAGAACGGTGTTAACCTTGCCATATGAACAAGTCTGTTATCAGCTCCTATGTCACTCTCTGGCCACAGGACAAGATATGCATGTTTATTAGTCCTACCAAGAGACGTGGTTGTTCTGCCTAACAGCAGGAACAAAGAAAGAGGCTTTAGCGGTTGTTGTAAAGAAGAAAGGATTCTAGATGAGTTTTCTAGAGATGTTTTTGTGTTACTGAGGTGATGCTCTGTATTCAGCAGAGCGTGACAGTGCAGTCTGCAGCTTTATTGTTGAACAGTGCTGCCTTATCGTGACGCAGTTGAAGATGTCCAGTTTTGAGGATGTTCGTGTGAATGCGTCGACTATCTTCAAAGTAATCTAGGGACGTTTCATCAGTCGGGGGCTGGAATGATGAAGAGAGATTCAAGGACAAATGAAGTTGGCACAAAAGGCGAACGTACTACAATGCGTCAGTCCCTATAAGTAAACATGCATACAAGCAAAATAGCATTTCTTAGAGGTTTGCCTGTAACCAATGTTTTTAAGACCGTTTTTGAACGAATGAAACTTTCACTTACTAGAACTAATGTCACTTGAACCCGGACGCGTAAGAATGGCCGGTACATGAAGTCCATAAAAGGCTTTTGTCAATGAACCAATAAATCTGGTGAGAGGAAATGAGTAAAAATAAAGATATATCTACCCCCGTCCATCGGGAGGGAAGAAGTATTATATGCAGTTGTCACTTTTAAGAGACACTCCGTCCATCACCCAATGCTAATTCAGGTATCGAACGGGTACTCTGGGTTAATGGATTTCTGTTCATGGGTAGAGAGAGAGAGAGAGAGCGAGTTTTTCGTTTAACCCACAATTGTTGATTTTATATGCCAGGTATGTGGCAGGTATTCGACTTCTGATATTACGGAAAGTTTACAAAGTTAGGGGAATTTTTTTTTCACCGGTAGGAAGATCATCGACGTTGGTAAAATCAAGGAATCACCTCTCTCTCTCTCTCTAACTCGAAGTCATATTATGTTATAAAGTTTAAGCTCGTGTTATCAAAGTGGTTTGAAGACTTGTTCAATTTACTTTAATTATAAGGCCAATTCTTGTCCGTTCTTTAATTATTCCCATCTGTTAATGAGATGCTTCATGTCACGTTAACTTTAATTCGGTTTGACCTCTCGGCAAAGGTCAGTCGTGTGCCGGAAGACTTCCAGGTATGTTAATTAGGAATTTCATTATGTGCAAATTATCCTCATTTGTCACTCATTTACTCGGCTTGGTCCTCATCATCATCTGTTGCATTTAATAATTTAACCCTAGTTTATTATTATTTTCCTCACTATTTTAATATTAGTATTCACCATCACAATCATTCAGCAATATTTACATTATATTGCTTTTATGTTGTTTCAGTTTTACTTTTCATATGACCTTGATTATCATCTTTACTATTGTTCACTTGACCTTAATATCATTTTTTTATTAATTCATTCAGATATCTGTACCACAGGTATTAAGCGATCCTTAGCCCAGTTTTAAGCGTACTTAGAAGTTTTCCATTGTACATCCCCCGAAGAAATGTTTTTTTATTTATATAATATTGCTGGTAATCAGTTTGGAAATCACTGCTACTTCTCAAAGGTAGTGTGTGCCACGGTATCAATACATATGTAAGCTTTGTCAGATACTTGTAAAAC
This sequence comes from Macrobrachium rosenbergii, assembly GCF_040412425.1. Taxonomy (NCBI): domain Eukaryota; kingdom Metazoa; phylum Arthropoda; class Malacostraca; order Decapoda; family Palaemonidae; genus Macrobrachium; species Macrobrachium rosenbergii. The sequence goes on from NC_089767.1 coordinate 14,796,858, forward strand.
TACGTGTATGTGTGCTTACGTGGGCTGGTTTATAAAAGTGTACATATATTAAAAGTAAAGTCAAAATTTATTTTCAAGTTGCTTCCAGAACAATGTGACCAATTTTAAATAGTTCAGAAAAATATGAACACGAAGGCATAAATATTTGGGTCACATTTGTTGAATCTCACGTATATAAAAGCTCGTATGCATTGAGATACCTGAGTACATCTTATTTAAGTAAGAGTGATCCATTTGACGCTGTGGAACAGCACAGTAATCATAAATTCTTCTTTATGGAGCGGGTCGTCTTGAGAGCTGATTAATTAAAACTGAAGGAAAAACTCCAATACAAATAATGCTCATGTTTTTATGTTTACGTAACCAGACACGTAAATAAGTAGATGAATGAATATATGGGACAACCATACTCATCCTTATTAAACTCCTCGTGCCGGCACCGTGTTCCAGTCGATGTCGGCTGTCTTGGTAAACCTTACACCTCCACTTGCCGACGCCGTTAAGGATGACCCTGGCCGGCACCCTCGAGAGCCAGCTCGACTATTTATGGTCAGCTGGAGTCTGTTTATGCCTTCCGCCGTCTCCTGGCAGCTGTCTCGCCTGTCGTCTTGCCCATATACACAGAACAAGCACGTGTAGATCCTATCTCCTATCGAGAAAAACAGTGAGAGTTGAGGAGTCCTTTATTTACTTGCGAGTCTATTTGGGAAAAGGAAACTTACCACCAGTGTTATTTCGTGTGTTAGTAGATATGAATTGAAAGGGGAGTGTTTATTTTTCGTAATAGGCAATTAGAGGGAGTCATAATTTTGCTCAAGAAGCTTAGGGGTTATATTTTTACTCTTATGCTGTTTGTAAGATTAAATAGCGGAAAGTTTTATGATCATTAGACATACTTTATTTCAGTTCATTAGACATACTTTATTTCACTTTTATTTTTGAAATCTAATCATAAGTCACAGCTATCGTTAACCCTAAATGTACTAATGTCTAGTAAAGTGAAAAAGTCAAAATTTATTTCTCTGAAATACCCTCTGTCATTTGAAGGGTCAGGAAGCTTCTTTGTTATCTAAGGATCTGTTTACTTCATATAACAAGTTAATGATATAAAAATAAAGGATTCAAGATAAACTGCTAACCATTATTGCTTTGTGTAACCACGCATTCATCTTAGTATATTTCTTAAAGATGTTAGGTTATTTTGTTAAAGATGCATGGTATACATGTATATTTAAGAGTGCATGCATTTATTTACTTGTGTTCTTTACATTTATGTGAACCATTGTCATGAATGTTGCATACTCACATGTGCATGCATACGTTTGTTTATTCCCATACAGCACATAGTTAATTGATTGATCATTTACATAATCTGACGTTGCATCGACTTCCCGTATAATGAAGAACGCAGTGTAGATTGTGCTGGGTATTTAGGTTTAGATTGACGTTAAGCAATGCGCAAGAAAAAGATAAGAGAAAATTTCTGGGAAAACAAGCGGTTGAATAAGAGATTTGAGGGGGAATAATTTGATTGACGTACCAGAAAGAGGAAGAAGACCCAAATGTACCAGAGAACGAATTCACTGGTTTTGAAGTGGAAACGGTAATAAAAAAATGCGATGAATTCAGAATAAGTTCTCGTTCCCTTCCAGTGAGCAATACACGCTAGGGGAGGGATGACGCTCAAAGGAACAGCAATCAACCTCTAGGTGGAAAGATGGAAGACAGAACAGAATCGATCATGGTGTCTGATGTGATCACCGTCACTTTTGGAATTGGTCTTTTGGCTTTAGAAGATGGTGCTAAGACGCAGAAAGATGAAAATCCAAAATTGATTCACTGTACTCTACACGATGTGCTTTTAATTCAGACTGAACATAACTCTTGGAAGTGATCTACAGCGGTTCTATTGAGAATCCTCTTCGCCTTGGAACGGCTCCCCTCTCAGCTGCCGCTCAAGTAAATTCTTCAATATAAGGCCCTTGGTTCTTCTTCCTACGTGAGATGACTGGGGTTGTGAGAAAGGCTGTCTTCTGTCCGTCTGCTCTGCTGCTGTCTGACTGCTGCTTTGTTTTCCTCCTGTATATAGTTGCTCCAGTTTTCGATGATTCTCATGTACACTTGCATTGTCACGAGTAGCCTAGGCGTTACGTAAGCACGGTCAACTCAGGGAGTCGGGAAATATCTGGGTGAATAAACAGATTACGTAAAACCTCGTAAGAAAATCGTGCGAACGTGCTCTTAAGCGTAATCACGTTTTAATAAATCATCACTAACTCTTTATAAGTAAAATTTCTGCAAACTAAGCTTACGTATGAAATTAACTATGTCAATACTTCTGGAACTTAAAAAAATGCCAGTTTTTATTTTTTTCGACATTGCAAGGGGAACTATACAACAGAAAATAATAATTCTTTAAGTATGTTTTGACAGTTATGAAGCCTTTTGTCAAGTAATAGACAATTTGGAATGAAATTATAAAATGGTGTGAGTTATTTTGGAAAGTGGGCAATCTTTCTCTAAATAAAATATTTATATCATTCATATGCTGTATATGTCCATGTGTGCATACTGGGTAGAGTTCAAACATTAAAGTAGATAATTACTGAACGTGGAATGTGAATTGCACTGACACAGTTGAATCCTTCAAATCAGTGAAGCATACGTAGGTACGAGCGAAAGGTCAGTAAAGTACCTCATCCAGCATCGAGACATATCAGAATAATTGATTTTTTTTTTCAGACAAATAACATTCTGGAAGATTGTATACATCTAAAAATATGAATTTTTGGCCATGGCCTAGGGGCATCCAAAAATACAGTAAAAAACTATGTCTCGCATATTGCTGATAGTAGAGCTTATACATGGTGTTAAAATTGGTAGCTTGTCCAGTTTAATCTAAAGAAATGCGGCATCGGTTACTTTCAGATTTGTATGTCATTTAATCCTTAAGGTTTTACTGCAATGCTAAGGTAAATTTGCCTCGACCTTGTTCAACGTAGCTTCTATTGGTTAGCGAAACGTCATTTTGTTCTCTCACGTTGCGTAAATTTCACACGAAGTGGACCAGATAATACCACCATCTCTGAAACCCGTCAGGAACCCTGATCTCCCCAAGGTCATTTAGTGGGTTTTCATTTAAATACTAGTCGGTGTACCTTCACTCTGTCTCCGAGTGAATATCAACTTGGCAGTGGCTTCACTCAGTTCACTGAAAAGATGATTGTCGCCTTTGACATGACCAGGGTAATTATGTCTGAAGAAAGGCGAAATATGTGTAGCCACTAATGGTATGTCCATTTTGATAATGGTTTTTATCCTCAGAGCTCTCTCTCGGTCACGTGATTTGCGTAACAGCAGCAAGACGAGTTAGCCAAACTTTACGCCTGGGGCAAAAAGCGGCCTGTCATTAGTTAGTGTCGTTGGCTGGGGTGCATTGTTCGAACTGGTTTTTATTTTTATTCTCTTTTTCAACTGATTCTCATCTTGGGGCTTCCCCAACCCTATACCCAACCTTTCCCCCATCCCCTTCTCTCAGTTTTTATCGAGCTCTTTCTCACTTCATCATCATTTCTTACGTCACACCACTTCGTATTCAGACATATTTTAATCCCTCTCACTTTGTCCCTGTCCGCTGTGTACTTCTTCTCTCCCACACAGCACATCCTCCTTCCACTAAGTGACTGTCATCTGTATATGTATACGTGACGTGATACATTTCCTCACATCTTCATACACATGAGAGAGAGAAACCAGCTGGTCGTGGTAATTTTACTATACCTCCCTATAAGGATAAAGTATTCGTATTGTTGTTACAGTCATAAAATTTTATATCGCTGTGGATCCGGTCCCACCTGAATTAATCTTCCCAGTATTCAAGACCGCTGCATACGTCGATTGGAGCAAATGCAAGTACTGTACAGTCATATAACCCCAGTGCCTAGTTAAGCAACAATTAAATAAAGTTACGTAACAGAAACTGTCTGTTTTCTCCTAAGTTCGTATAATTGCCGCTGGTTTCTGGCAATTATGTCTTGTGTATGTATATATATATATATATATATATATATATATATATATATATATATATATATATATATATGTATATATATATATACACATACATACATACATACATATATATATACAGTATATGTGTGTGTGAGTGTGTGCGCGCTCGCTTGTATATATATTTAATATGATTTTGCCCTTTGATATACATATTTGGTCATGTATAAAGGCGTATAAAATACTCGAACGGGACTGACTTATCGAAACTTTAATGGTAGATGAATAATTCTTTTTTTGTAGATTAGTTTCCATTCCATGAAATGAAGTGCGAAGTTCAGTTACTGTGGATTACCCATACATAGCTTATCTTTCCCTTTAAGCATTTCCTGATATAATTGTTTTCGTTTACATTATTCACAATAGCACCACTGTTAAACTACAATTTCTGTATTTCACAAATTCTGATTTTTTTCTTATTCCTATAATTTTTCTTTACGGCGAATTCTAATTTATTTTCTTATTCCTATAATTTTTCTTTACGGCAAGTTTTCCCACAGACTAATTGGCCTCGAATCATCTGCCATTCGTCTCGAATTTCTGTGTCGTTTCCTTTTTGGAGTTGTGGACATCCTTGTATGTTTCCAGTGCTTGAGTTTATCTTCATTTATGAGTTGAAATAGGTCTTAACTATTTTATCCTCCATTATAGTCTGTCTCCTTCATTGTTATTATTATTATTATTATTATTATTATTATTATTATTATTATTATTATTATTATTATTATTATTATTATTCAGTAGATGAAACCCATTCATATAGAACAAGCCCACAGGGGTCATTGACTTGAAATTCAGTCTGCCAAAGAATATGGTGTTCATTAGGAAGAAGTAAAAGGAAATAAAGGGGAATACAGAAAAAAGAGATCCCACTTAGTAAATTAGAAAAAATAAGTTAGTAAATAGATAAAAATCTATTAAAATTCAAGAAGAACTTCTGAAATTACTCTAACTTAGAAATAACGTAGCTCCGCTTGTCCTTTAAATCCTTTATATCAGTGTCATAATTTACCCAGAGAGCCGTTACTTTTCTCCCTCCAACCTCATTTTAGTCCACCATTAATGAAGTGGGCCATAACGCATCTTCCCTTAGTGGTAGCTTCGCTAACCATCTAGCCCCGCCCATGTATGGTCCTCCCTTCGCTGGTCTCGTGTTTAGAGGCGGCGTATCTCTTCGTGGGCGTCGTTGAGTGGGTGGTTTTATGTGCTTGGCAGGATGTTAAAGGACCTATTTATTTGTTAAGTTCGTTTAAGAGACGGTCGAACACTCCTCTAAAAAGGAGATTTCCTGGTCACTACGACAAGTTTTTGTAGGTTATTATAATTGGAGATTTTGCTGTGCTCTTTGTATTTTTAACCTTTTGTTTTTCATGATTATTGTTATTCATTTGGAATCGTAAGATATTTTTGAAAATTAGAATTGTTTTGAATATCATTTGATCTATTTTCGATAAAAATTATAATAATGATTATTTTATTTAATTCATCAAGATTGTTCAGGCAAACTATTATAATTGCAGTATTATTATTTCTTTTTACGTTATGGTGCAGTTGTAGCTACTGTATGTGTGGCATGAACTATTGTTGCGTCTCTTTTTTTTACCTTTTTGACCAATATATAAATTTGAGAGATACATAGACAGACAGACATGCTTTTGTTGGTCTGTTCATGAGGTTATTATCCGGATATTACTTTTTTTTCCCACATACGTGCATTCTATTCTGTGAACGTTTACTCTTTTGTTTGTTCCCTATAAATGTCCTCGTACTAAATAATAATAATCCTGATTCTATTTTAAAACGGAAATAACATATGCCCAAAGAAATCTCACAGGAGTATTTGTATTTTAATCTATCAGTGGTCTTCGAGTCCCCTGTGAAGGAAAAGAACCCTTATGAAAAGGTCCGGGGATTCAGTGAAGCCTAGTTACAGGAAGGGATGTTTTTTAGATTGCATATATTGAAAAAAAAATGTGATTCAAGTACAAGCCTCATCATTATTGGTGGAATGCTTAAATTATGAAATATTCATCTCCTTTAGTATGTTTTCTTTTTTTCTTCTTTTTTTTTGCATGGTGCATATATGGGTGGCTGTGTTACGTAGATTTTTTTCTGAACGCTGTTATTTTACAATTAGCAGTTAATAGGAAAGTATAGCCCATACATGCCCTTGGAGTTTCAAGCCTTGAAAGTTATGATACCTGTGAAAAGCGGAAGAAATGAGCAGGTTATAGAAAATAAACAGAAATAGATAAATGAAACGCAGTATAAGGAAAAAAAGGTGCTTGTTAGTATTTGGACGGAGAATGATTTTCGACTCTCTTCCGTAATTATCATTCTAAACATGCTTGCATATTAATTTTACCGGATGTTGCCAGCATACTGAAGCTGTTAGTTGTTGACGTTGCTACTGGAATTCTACTTTGTTAGGATGTGGAAATGCTTAGTTTTCAGTTAACCATTTAACTAAAAAATACGGTAATGGTGAAGAAATGAAAACAGGTCTTACTGATGTGCTTGCTTTAATTCCCAAAATGTGAATTCAGGTATATTTGAAGCAAAACTTGAAAGCCTTAAGTAGCAAGCTACTTAGACTCATCCTTTAAAAGCATATTCATATAATGCTGATTCTTTGTTCTTCAGGCTATCTGCGTAGTTGTAGTTTGATAGCAACACGATACTGTATTTCCATATAGAATTGGTATTGGGTATTTATGCAAATGGCCACGATGTCAAGACTCCTTGCAAGATTTAATGATGCTTTTTTTTTATACACTGAAATACAGAACACGTTCCTGCAGGGTTCAGTTATAAGTTTTTCGTGAATCTTACAGTAAATTTATAAAGTTTATTTGGGTCTAGTTAAACGCCTCAGGATCTGTTTTGGCCTTTGAGTAAAGAAATATTTCAAACCATACTCATACTCGAGTCAAAGCATCTAATATTGACCTCAATAAAACTGTTTATACTGCCTTTGAAGCCTTACAGGAGAACAACTGGTTAGCCGATGGACATGCAGTTTTTGGTGTGCAAATATTTTTCAATTGTCTTACAATAACCTTTGATAACATGTGAATTTTTTATATATATATATATATATATATATATATATATATATATATATATATTATATATATATATACATATATATATATATATATATATATATATTATATATATATATATATATATATATATATATATATATATATATATATATATTAATTTTTATAAGTGTTTGCTACACTGGACTGTAGACTACTACTACCATTCTGTAAATGTGCTGTTTTTATATACGCATATTTAAAAATAGTTTGTATTTGTTAATGAATATGTGTATATGTATCTATCTATCTATCTATCTATCTATCTATCTATCTATCTATCTATACATATATCTATATATATATATATATATCTGTAGAGAGAGAGAGAGAGAGAGAGAGAGAGAGAGAGAGAGAGAGAGAGAATGCCTAATACGTAGCTGCTGGTGCTTATATGCATATAAATGGAGGGGCCTCTAAACTACTGACGAAGCGTGACCTTTGAAAGAAATACTGGCGGGGAATATGTCTACTGTTGCACATGTCTCTGTAGGGTAGAATGTTCATATTAGCGCGATTTTTGTCGCGTTTTTTTACATTTGAACTTTGTTATTTACTAGTTTCCGGCTCCTTTGAAGAATATAATATTTGTTTCTGGTAACGTGATATTCACGATATACAGCGACACCGAGCAGTTGGTGGGATAGAGGTTGGGCTTCAGTTGGAGACACCTCTCCCTGAGTGAGAGAGAGAGAGAGAGAGAGAGAGAGAGAGAGAGAGAGAGAGAGAGAGCCCCTTCGGTTAACGGTTTTTATTTTGTAGTACTCTGATGTATGCTAACTGTGTATCATATTTTTAACATTTTCTTCTTGCAATGGAATTTGTCCTCGGTTGTTTATGTGACATAAAATTTATTAGTTTATTCGTATCGCTGCATGCATTTAAAACAGAGAACCATTGTAATTTAATCAAATCAAACTCTCTCTCTCTCTCTCTCTCTCTCTCTCTCTCTCTGTCAGGGGAGTTTAGGACAAGGATATGTACCAGGGTCCAATTGGATGGAGAATAGTGGGGGAAACTGATGTCCCTCACCACACCTCAGATAAGAGAGTTGGGCAGATACCTGATAAACCGTATATGCCCTTCGGGTCCCTCCCTCGCTAGCGTCCAGGAAGATGCCCCGGTGTCCTCTTTCACCGTTCTGCGTTCTTTCTTTTCCTTTCCTCGTTCATATTCTCTTCAGCTTTACTTTAGTAGTCATGTTTGTTATTAAAGCGTTTGGACCTTTTTAAAATAAAGTTGAGAATTAAATGTGTTAATCAGAGAGATCCTGGGTATTGCTGATTAATGATTTATTTTGCGGATTTTACAGTTCTTCGTCGATTTTTGCATTTTATTATGAGGTCTCAAGGGCGAGATTTCTTTCTTGTGTTTTAGCAGAGTACCATTCTTTCTTTCAAAGTTTGTTTGAGAGAAGTTATGTTGAGCGCTTTGAAAACCTGGTCCTATTGACAGATTTCTTATGAATATTGGATGGTGAGCTTCATATGTTCTCTCGCGTTTTAAGAGGCAAACAAGGCATGAGAGTGATTCAATTTGTTACCTGATGCATTAACGTCTGACTGTGATGTATTTTTTATTAAGCCAGAATTTTATAGTGGCACACTAAATTTTCATGAAATCAGTCAATAAACCTTACTGTTGAGCATTAATAATCCTGTGTTGAATCCCATTATGTCTTCTCTGGAGAGCAACCTCCAGTTTTGGGGAAGTGACTTAATGTTAAAAACTAGTAAAGAACAAACACACACGCATTCACATATATATATGTATATGAATATCCCTTGCCTCGACTGTGGCCAATCTTATGTCGGTTTTACAGGTAAATCACTCCGCCAGAGATTAATACAACATAAACGTTCAGTTAGGTATGGGGAACAGAGCTCAGCTATTTTTAACACACAAATAACCATAATCACAGAATAAACTGGAATTTGTCACATAATTTTTAGCAGCAATTGTCGGTTCAAAAGCCAGATGGTAGAATCACCTTTGATTAAACAAAGAAATACGATGAACCTCTCAAGAGGAGTTTGGGACTCAGATATTATAGATAAAATCTTCCTCCAACCAGTGATTAAGATTAAAGAGAAATTGTCAACTGGAGTGACGTAACGGCTGACCTCTGGGTCTCTTGGTATAAATACCGCTTTTCTGTAACTCTTCTCATTCATTGCCTGCCTGAAGAGACAGACAGTTGGTCTCTGAAATATAGCATTAACTTTCTACAATTTGGTGTCTTTATGGTCTGCTTATGTTTATATATATATATATATATATATATATATATATATATATATATACAATTAGATATAGATGTATATATATGTATGCACTGATATATAGTTATGTATATGTAAATATACATGTTTATATATATACATATTTATACATATACTATACGTATATATCTTCTTTGGACTGAAAACAAAAAGCATAAGAAAACAGTCAGTGCAAAGAAACAAGAGGACAGAGCCATTTGGAAATAGATACACCGTCTGAGAGCTATTGTTTTGTAAGAGAATAAAGGGCAGCCAAGGAAGGTGACGAGAGAAGGATTTATATGCAAAAGGATACTCTTAGGAAGGATATGGGCGGGGGTTCTTGTTGAGGGAACAACAACAGCTGATCTTGTTGATGGATGTGATTTCTCGGTTATTATTCTGTTCTTGGTTTCTTTGCCTGCTTTTTCTTTCTCCCTTACATTGTATGTTTTTTTATGTCTCTTTGCTTTGTTTTTGAATGCAGCTTTGTGTGGATAGCATATGTGATTTGTTGCTGTCATGTTTTAAGGTTTGTGTTTCGTTGTTTTTCTCTTTACCATTGGCAATTGGTTTTCCTTATTGTTTTTATCGTTCTCGCTTTACTCTTGATAATTGGGTTTTCCCTGTATTTACTGTGTTAACTTTATTCTTGGTAACTGGTAGTATTTATTGTGTCAACTTTATTCTTAGTAACTGGTAGTTCATAATTTTCTTGTTTTACTTTGATGATTAGTTTCCATTTTTTTTTTTTTTTTTGCAGCGTCCCTTTGTCCCATAAGTTAAATTAAGTATACCTTAGTTTAACCAGACCACTGAGCTGATTAACAGCTCTCCTAGAGAGGGCTGGCCCGAAGGATTAGACTTATTTTACGTGGCTAAGAACCAGTTAGTTACCTAGCAACGGGACCTACAGCTTATTGTGGAATCCGAACCACATTATACCGAGAAATGAATTTCTATCACCAGAAATAAATTCCTCTAATTCGTCATTGGCCGGCCGGAGACTCGAACTCGGACCTAGCAGAGTGCTAGTCGAGAACTCTACCGACTCGTCCAACGAGGAACTCCTTTGTCCCATAGCTGTATTGACTTTTTAACCTTTTACTATACCCCCATTCCCACTTCCTTTCCTCCATCTTGCTGTCCACCTTCTCTGTTACTTCTTAGTGCAACTATGGGGGTTTTGTTTCATTTTAACCTTTTGACTTCATGACGTTCCTTTACTAGATGTCTTCATCTTACTGTCTAACCACTCCCTCTGTTCACTTTCATAAGCCCTGAATGATTGAAGTTGCCGCGGTGCTTGGCTTTTAACTCTAAATTCCATGCACCCAATCCGTTGTTTGTTTTATCTGAGGTGCAGGGACTTTGTGAATTTTAGGAAATAGATAATTTTTCTTTATGTTTTTTTTTTTTGCATAGAATTGTATGCGAAAGTAGCTTATAGTTTAAAAAAAAACTCTTGTAGTTTTTGAAGTATACAACGCCCAGTAATATTCATGTTCGGATGATAACTTATTCAGAAATTTACAATTTGGGGAAACTGTTCATTGCTGTGTATTGTTTAGTGTACTTTATTTACACCCACTCATTTAATTTAATTTTACACCAATTCATTTAATTTGATTTTACACCAATTCATTTAATTTAATTTTACACCATTTCATTTAATATAATTTTACACCATTTCATTTAATTTAATTTTACACCAATTTATTCAGTTTAATTTTATAATCATCCCTGCTTGTAATTCTTCCATATTAATATCATTATCTGAAACACGTCTATAATTGTATCTGGAGTTGTAGTTTAAGCATAGTTATTTTCAAACGTAGAAACATTCGACTATTTAAAAGTAAACACAGTATATATATAAACCGTCCTTTCTATAGTTTTCCATATTTATGCTCTTTTTCGATATCTTAGCACATTACAATTCTTCCACCGATTTTACCATATTTAAAAGGAGAAATGATTTCAGTCCTTAAATATGTACCTTTCGGCTTAACGAATTTATTCCTGCACAGTACGAAAATCAGAACTAAATCTTGATGCGTTAACGGAGACACGAAATTTCACCCCCTACAGCAATCCTGCATAGTCATGACTTATTATGTCCAGGTTGAAATGCAAGCAAGCATTATCTTCTGCAAACGTGCTTGCGCGATTGTCGTTATCGCTTGCATGATTGTAGGGAGGTGATCCTTGTTAGGGGTTGTTCGTAGGATGAGTTATCTCTCGCGGAGGGCTTGAGCGTTATGCTGTGCCTTGTAGAAAGGATATATTCTCTCTCTCTCTCTCTCTCTCTCTCTCTCTCTCTCTCTCTCTCTCACACACACACACACACACACACACACACACACACACAAATCCACAAGAAAAAATATTTTCGTCTTTTCTTTCTTTTTTTTTTTTTTTGCATAGCCCAAGCCGCTGTGTTGGTAACATTATCTAAACTCTGCGAAATCTAGATAAATAATATTCTTTTGTAAATGTTATAATGTTGTTTGAAAGTAGGAAAGCTACGAGTCTGAAATTGTACGCCTTTTTTCCTGTTCACTTTTCCTATTCGCATTCGCATTTTATTCACATTTTCTGTTCGCGAGTAATATCTTCTTTTGCTTATTTCTGCATAGGTAGTAACGGGTTAATGAAGGAATATATATTTATCGTGTATTGTAAATATATCAGTTTCAACTAATGTAAAAATTCTTATAACTCTTAATATACAAGGTATTACACATCGGTTCAAATCAGTCCATTTTAGTTATCTTTTGTCTGTCAAAAATTGGATAGGTAGTAATTTATTGTCAATTACGAAAAACCTTCTGTGCAATCTTCCAAGTAATATTAACATTTATGTCGTACTTTGATTTAGCCTTGATCTGTTTCTATTTCGTTTATCGAACTTATGCATTTTATGTTTGCATGCTACTTTTGTACAACTTATATAATTTCCCTTTGGGACCGTATAATGCATGTATTTCCTGCATCTAACCTTGCATTTTACGTCAATCCATCATTCTGGCAACATTTACAGGAAACTATTAGTTGGGAGAAATTGCTTTCGGAATATTTTCTGGCTCATGCTATTTTCAATATAGCTATCAGATTTATTTTTTTTCATTTTTTCTCGAATTTTCGAAACCATCTGAATATGAAGCCAATGCGCAAGTTGCTCAGTTCATTTCTGTAGATTTCATCTGTTTTCTGACAGAGAGAACCCAAAATACCAATTTTAATTAGAAAGAATATCTCTGCTATTACTGGAGAAAAGTTAGAGAATTTTGTAAGTAGTTGCATGTTTAAACGTTACCCTTAAATAGCTTCGGCAATTTCGAGTAGAGCCTCCAAAATGACAACACAATTGGCCCTTATGAAAACGAAAGTTCCAAAGCGTCATCAATGTTACTGTACCTCCAACCAAAGCAATATTGCCGTCCAACTCCCTCTCTTTGCGAAAACAAAAAACAAAAAGAGATATACGCTGGTCTGACAAAATTATGTACTGGGTTGCATTCAGTGGAGTTCCAATACTGCTGGATCGGGAGATGTCATGTGTTCAGTAATTTAATCAAGCATTTTATGTGTAAAATATGACAGTCCTGGTGAAGACTGCCGAATTCTGGGTAGATTTATGAAAGATTAAATGTCACAAGAAAGTAAGTGTGAAGACATTATCATTACTTAAGCTATTCTGAAATATTGTCAGATTTTAATTTCGTTGTTAGATGCAGTTTTACCGATCAATAAATGTCCAGTTAAAATGTCAGTAAAATTTTGATGCAGAGATAAAAATATTCTGAATTGGTTTGATATTTGTAAAGCTTTTATACTTTGAACAAACTTGACTCAGTACATCAGAATTGTGATGTAGATCAGAAGAGTCAGAATAACGATCACTTTAAAATGGCATAGTAGAAAATGTTGATTAGAGCCTATCTCACATGTAAGTGAAATCGAGTAAATGCTTTCTACGTATGTGCATGAAAACTGTCTTCCGATGAAGTATTTCTTTGTATGTCTTCCTTCAAGTCAGTTTCTGACTCATGCCTAATCTATATTTTTGGGCATATAAACTTTAATTCTCTCAGTGTAATGACTTGCCAGTTGAATGAAGATTAATGTTTTTAGTTGAATAAAATGTTTTGCCGCTTCTTCCTATTTAAAGCGTCCCTCTGCCCCGAGGATGTTTGTTGGCTAGTGGAAGCCTCGGTGCATGACGGTTTCATCATCATCATTATTAGAATTTTGTATTTCGTTTTCGCTTCCTCTATCTGTGTTGCTGCTGGATGGAATTGGTATATACTACTTTTTTCTCGTGATAGTATGTAGTTTGCGAATCCAGGTCGCCCGCCCTGTGGTTACTTTGACGGGGTAGCTATTAGTTTTGGCAGTTTTAGATTTCGTCCCATTTCACTATTCATATAAAATGTTTGTGAGCGGTATACGATATATACTGTGTTCTTATACGTTTGTACGGTGTTTATTTATATTTTGATTTGAATCATTGTTTGAAATGATATCATAATTATGATCTTTGAATATGAAACATCTTCATAATGAACTTGGTACCTTTAAGTTAGGTAAAGCAATAGACACAAAAGAAAAGATACGTACGTATTTTGAAATGAATATAGAGGGGCGAATAACACGGCTGAAAATGTGTATCCTCGTAGCTAACATACGATCAAGATTTTAAAAATCTAGGTAAAGTTCATCTTCATGAATGTAACTGTACAACTACCGTTCTTTTCGCTGCTGCTGCTGCTGTGCTGTGCAGCTAGAAGGGTTAATAACGACAACACTGACAGACGTAATCGCAGTGATTTCTCCAAGTGTAGCGCTGCCAGTTTCTGTCTTGAAGTTAGACAGAATTCCCCCGTGGTAATTCGTGTGACACACCGAACTGGCGAATTACAGGAGACGTCAAGGCCATGACGACGCACTGGGTGAGGGTTATCATGACACAAAAAAAAAAAGGGTGTAAGGGATGAGATTGGACTCCTTGGACCTCTAAAACTTAAAGGCACTTTCGTATTCGTTTATGGTCACCCGAAGGCAAGAATGATCGTTCGAGTTCCTTATTCCCTAATTCTAGCTGTCATGATAATTAACAGTTTCTCTAGCGTTGATTATTTGATTAATCCTTACGTCGTGTTTTCTTCTCATTGTAGGAATTCATGACAGTCTTTTGGATACAGTTTTCAATTTTGATGAGTAATTGTAGCTCTGATGTTCCAAGTAATAGCGAAGACATCAATAACTCCCCGGGTATGCGTTTACTTTTGAATTTTATTTATTATAACTGTCGTTAAAGTCTTTGTAAATAACATCAGAATTTAAAAACGTGGAATGCCGTAAAGCGAGTGTGGTTATAAAAGAGAAAATATTGTTTATTTTTTATGAAATTTCAGTTCTCTAAAAAAAACTCACGTGACTTCTCTTTTCTCTATTGACATTCATTGGAGAAATAACCTTTGCAGAAAAACTAATATTTATGTTTAACGAATGAAAGGAGATTCTTATATCACTGCACTTTAGTAATTTTGACTCATTACTTATGGTATATTAATTAAAATATTGAGAATATGTGTGTGTTATAATGTTTGTTTTGAGAAATGTAGAGTTACTGACTCATTGAAATCATTTTTGTCACGTAATTTATAATAGGAAACCCTGTCAATGTTGTGCTGAATGTAGTTCCTCGCTGGGTGAGCGGCTTCCGTTCTCAACTACCACTCTGTTGGTCGTGAGTTCGAATCTCCGACCGGACAGTGAAGAACAAGAGGAATTTGTTTCTGGTGATAGAAATTCATTTCTCGCTATAATGTGGTTCGGATTCCACAATAAGCTGTAGGTCCCGTTGCTAGGTAACCAATTGGTTCTTAGCCACGTAAAAATAAATCTAATCCTTCGGGCCAGCCCTAGGAGAGCTGTTAGTCAGCTCAGTGGTCTGGTTAAACTAAGATATACTTAATTGATTTGTTGATTTGTGCTGAATGTAAAGTTTGTGGAACATTATAAAATGGTGTTGAAAAGAGGTAGAGTCCAATCACGTAAGATTTCTATTTAGAATAAAAAATAAATAAATAAACAGCTTCGAAGACGTAAATGAACTGGGGTATTCATAAGAACTGTAACCTCACTCAAACTTCTATTATAGATCATGACGAAAAAAGAAATAATTTCTTCAGTTATCTTTAGCATAAAGATGAAGATAAATAGAGATACGTCCTGCAGATAGAGCAACTGTTGCCTGTCGTTTACGGTATATTGGTATAACTTTGTGTGGTTGTATTAAAACAGAGCATAGGGAAATGCATTTTAGTTATCTATAAATAGAGTAGCGTCATCTAATATTTCCAGTATTTAACTGCGTCGCAAAGTTTCTCAATTACTGTTCCGAATAGACTTTTAGTCGTCATGACTCCAAACTTTCGAACAGTAATTAACTGATATGAGCGGAAAGTTATGAAACTTTTTCTATTCACGCGATCATCAGTTTGTAATTTATAAAATTCAGACGTTTAAAATTTCTGTTGGGCTATAGGATAATCTGAAGATTTCACTTCGTATATACAAAATAATCGTTGAAGGCCTGTCTGTATATTATGCTTGCCTTCCTCTCTCTCTCTCTCTCTCTCTCTCTCTCTCTCTCTCTCTCTCTCTCTCTCTCTCTCTCAGTTAGTCATGAGTAATATGAAGTTTATGGCAAAAAAGTCTTTGATTTATTGATAAAATAAACTGGCGCTTAATGGCAGCGATCAGTCAATTTGAGGTATGAGTGCAAAAATCAAGGTCATAGAACGTACTTTGTCTCTGATTTCACACTCCTCTGTTTATGTTTAATTTCCCAAGTAAATATTGCGTTAGTTTTGAAACATTTCGTACCCCTGAATTTGTTTTATTTCAGTTTCACCCAGATTGAATGATTTATTAAAAATAAATCTGGCAGAGCAGCAGCTAAATATTATGCTTATGGCTTATTAGTGGCTAGATCACTACGTTGGCGTCAGGAAGTGCGGCAAGCGTAGCCTTGAGCGAGTAAATGAAGCGACGATTGATATAAATTCTCTATCGAAAATACTTAGAATGAGGTTACATACACTGAACGGAGACTTTGACGAGTATGTTTTTAAAGATAACAATCAGGGTGATATCTTGAAATTAATATGCATTCATGTCAGTGGACTTCAAGACCAAAAAATCATTACAGTATATGGATGTTGAAATGTTCCCTTTCACAACTGATCAGAAAAACCTCAAGCTGTCTTTGCTTTTGAATATCGCTTGTTTGTGATAGCTTTTGCGATTGTAACTAATACAATCAGAAGAATTTCTTGTTTTCTTTGTACGCGGGACATAAGGAAGAAGTCTCTCTCTCTCTCTCTCTCTCTCTCTCTCTCTGTTTATCGTCACTCATTCATAAAGTCGATAAAGGTTATGACAAAGGAATTTTGCGCCAAGTACTATGATAAACTGGTGTTACAAAAGGCAAGGTAATTGATGTGAAGGACTTGACTGAAGTGGCTGAAATCAAGTTTGTTACAAAGTCCTTTTTTTTTTTTTTTTTTTTTTTTTTTTTTTTTTGCAAGCTAGATTGGTTTTCTCTTCTATTTAGGAAATGGGTTTAAGGTAACGCTTTGGGGAGACCTTTCTCAAGGCAGTTACCCAGTAGTGGTACGGATTGTCGTCAAGGCTTTTTGCATTATAGAACTGAGTTTTTACGACTTACCAAGATTGATTGGTTTATGGACAAAACACACACACACACACATAACCTGATTGATTTATGGGCAAAAAAAAAAAAAAAAAAAAAAAACACTGACGTAGGAAAAATGTTTATATGACAGCTGGGTCATGTTTACTGTGCCTATTTGTTAATGGAAGAACCATTTTTCTAGCGCCAGGAAGTGTTTCCAGTCCCTGGGGAGATTTCTCCATTAATGTTATTTATGATTGTTCATTAAAATATTGCCTTGGAGATTCCTAATTTAACTAGAAATATGTGAGGTTGAGGCAACGCTGTTGTCATCATTCCAGTACAAGGCTTGCCCTTTTAGGCTTTTAAGCGATTCCTGCAAGAATTTATGCTTGGTTAAGGTCAGAAAGTTTACTGTAGTTCTTCTAAGAGTATATTGACTTGCATGATTGTTTTTGTTATTCTTATTTTTAATGGTATTATCTTATATGAATTTTTGTTTTTGCGTTCTAGAGAAACATGCATGTTTAATCGTTTTTTTGGCAGCATGTGTTTGCATATATAAAGTTGTCTTGAGTAACAGAGCTGTCAGTATTAAGTTATTACTTTAAAACGCTTTGCAGAACGCGTCCATTTCGTAAGAATTCCCGTGTCAACAACTCAAACGTGAGAGCAATTCCTATCCAGAATGATTGATGAGAGATTCTCTTGGTGGGTGGGTGGTTCGGCCCCACTTGTGGGTGGCCTTGGTGACGGCCAGTGGATGGTGATAGGTGATAGGG
This sequence comes from Macrobrachium rosenbergii, assembly GCF_040412425.1. NCBI lineage: Eukaryota > Metazoa > Arthropoda > Malacostraca > Decapoda > Palaemonidae > Macrobrachium > Macrobrachium rosenbergii. The sequence goes on from NC_089767.1 coordinate 14,814,781, forward strand.
GCGGCAGTGGTAATGATAGGGAGCTTTCGACCCGCTTCATTCAAGCCGTGATTCCGATCTTCAGTTGCATCGGCTTTTCCCTTTGTTTTACTTCTGAATTCGTCTCTCGTATGAGCTTGAGGGAGTTTGTTTGTGTGTGAAAGCAGATTGTGGATATTTGAGTAGTTTTCTTCGTAGTGAAATTGATTTAATTCATGATTTTGAGTTATTGGCCACGTCTTATGATAAAGTACAAGATCTAAAGTTCTTGGTAAATTTTAAGGAAAATCGCGTTGAGACGGGTAGCAATAACTTTCTCCTCTTATTATCTGTCTATTCTGGCATAAACATGGAATCTCAGTTTCGGTTGTGTTGTATTCAATACGTATATAAAATATTTGTGAGTGAGTGCATAAGTTTTTGTGTTTTTATTTTGTGTGTTTGTTCTTGGATGCATTTCTTTGGTAACAATCAAAGAAATTAATGTCTGTTGACTTAAGAAGACTGTGCAGTTGTTTTAATGCTAACATGTAGTTCACATTCGTATGCAAGGTTGCTCTGGGTAGTGACAGACACATTAAACTTATCGATACTTTGTCTAAATGCATCAAGTTGTCCATTAATAGATGTCTTCATTACGTTAAGTGTTTTCTCCTCTTTGTTCGATTACACTGTGCAGGTAAAGCCAGGTATTGTATGATTTTAATATTCACTAAACAAATATCCAATAACATCACGTTTATATTCACATTAGGTTGGTCATTAGAAAAAGGTCATAGGGATCATTGTATTTAAGTTTATGAACATTTGCTTTGAATTGATATCCCAGGTTGTGATTGGTATTTTGACTGCTTTTCTACAGAGAGACTAAGACCAGAAACCTCTTGCTTCGTTCATTGTCACTCTTGTGTAGATGATATAAGATCACTTCTAGTTTTCTCCTCGCTCTTTTCCTTATTTGTTATTTATTTATTTGTTAATTTAATTATTTATATCTGCTGCTTTGTTACTGATATTATTGCGCTTCCTGTTACTTCTCTCATTATTCCGTGTCAACTGGCCGGTAGATTATGGATATCCACTTGTCTTTGATTTTTTAAAAAAGATGATATCAAACAGGGCAAATGCCTTGTGTTTACTCATTTCTCGTCAGAGTATGTTTAGTCTTAGTATCCTTTGATGGAAGGAGTTTTTTATATTTTTGGGTTCTTAGCATTTAGGTATTGTCTTTTTACATGCTTATTTGTAATTTACTTACTTATCTTTCACAGTTGAGTCTTCTTTTTTTGCCCTTTAAGTTAATGAATTCTACTGGATTGTCTTTCTTCTTTTATTATTAAATTTATATAACTATTTTATTATTACCATTACCACCCATACATCGGGAGAACTTCAAAATGAACATCTCATTTCTTCATAGCGTTATTAGCGTTCTCACACTTGAACAGAACAAGCAGAAAAGTTTGCAGATTTGCATTGGTGGTTTACACAAGGTAGAATGCCCGTATACAATAAAAGAAGAAACTTACTGGTTAATGGTCTCGCCTTGTAAGTAAGAGACCCATTTCTTGAAAAAACCAATATTCTCTTGACCTAAGCAGTGCTATAGGGCATTGGCGATAAGTTGATTGTGGGTGGTTGTGGCCAGGGTATATGCGGGCGTTGGCCAGGAACTTTACCTCCAAACGACTTCCAGAGACGTGGAAGGCCTACATCCACGCTTACAATATACAGTATATATATACAGTATATATATATATATATATATATATATATATATATATATATATATATATATATATAGAATATATATATATACACACACACATAAAGATTATATCTTTCAATTTTGAGAGCAATGCCGGAAAACCAGTAGCAGTTCCATTATTATTAGTCTCGCCTGTGCTTTTCATGGATCATGTAACAGTTGAGTAATTTTTCTTGAATGTTTGTTACGGCCATGAAACTTGGAGGCAGATATTTCATGCACCATTAATAATGCCTAATTTATCAGTGGAGTCTAATTCTTTCATATTTTAGCTCATTTGACACAAGTACTTCGAGATGTTTTGTGCCATCACTGCTATGAAGTACTACGGCACACATAAACGGGAGTCAAGCTTATTCATTATGCTTTATTTCTTTTAAGTCCACCATTTTATTTTTATATTTTTTGTGATCGTGAAGGTGAACGTTGGTTGATGACGATATCATCACTAATTCCCCTCCCCATTCCCTCCTCATACGCATTCCCTTTTATTAGTTTTTCCCCTTTGTTTATTACCTGTGCATCAGGTGTTCCCTTTGGAAGCTTTGTGCCTAATGCGGAAATGCTGGACGGACGATTTTAGCATTTAAGTGCCGTGTCGCTGGAGCTCATTGTATCCGCCTTGTCGTAAGGTTGGAATTTCTTCGTTCACTCTATGGGGCAAACGACACTAACGTCATTTGATAATGGGTAGTCTGCTTCCATTCAGATATTACGCACAGGTGGGGATTAAGAGTGACTGCAGTTAAGAGTGAAGTTGAGAGCAGACTGGAGTACTTTCAGTTGAGTGTCGGTATCGGTTGGGAAAAGTGCCTTTGGACTGTGCAGTCATGGTCGGTTGATCTTCCTTTTTCTCTGGTGAGATTTTTGCAGGCCTCCGTGAACCCCTTTTTGCCAGATGACAATTTATACAGAGGTATACGTTACTGTGTTACTCCTGTTGGCTTTTGTCTTCCCCTGGATGGTTTTCGTAATTAAGTTCCACTTCGGTTGTATTTTGTTATGCTTTTGAAGCAGGAATTTTTTCCGTGTATAATTTTTTTGTTTGATGTACTATCCCTGCGTATCGTACCTAAGTTCGGTTGTCTTTTGTATGATGAAAAAATTACTTCTATTTTGCTCTTTGTTTGTATGTATCAACTACTGTTTGACAGCACGAAACGGCAGATGCGTGTTGAGTTTGGCTCCATACTAAGCAGTGGGCGTGAAATTTCCGCTGGGCTTCCTTCCTCTTCGTCCGCTCTGTAACATGAAATGTGTCGCTGATGCAAGGAAGTGGAGCTTAACTTTGCGATTTGTGTTTATACATTTTATTTATTTACTTTCTTTTTACACATATTATTAAGTGTTCCGGTTTGTTTAAGTTTAATTACGGAAAGTATATCTGTGCAGAAGAGGTGATATAACCTTAGATTAAACTGAATCTTCCACAAGTTTTAGTGACAATAATACTTTGAATGCAACATTACCCAGACAATAACTGCTAATTACTTCCCCAATGATTGTGCAGAAAACTGAATGGTATGTGTTTCGAGATAACCTGATAAACGGTTAATATCTTCGATGTCACAATTAAGCTTAAAGTGAGAGAGGTCATGCGAGAGGATATATGCCACTGACACCAAATTATATTTTTTTAGATAGAGAAGTCACTTTATGTGTTCATTTATTAAGTCAGTGCGAGAATGCTGGCATCTGTTTGTGTGTGTGTGTGTGTGTGTTTGTTGATGTGAGTGTTGATGAATGAGAAAGTGTGTGTGGTGTGGGGGATGGTTCAGAATCGATGTATGCCATTTCCTTAAATCGTGAACCTCCAATTTTCTCTGGTCCCCGCAAAACAAGGGTGAGTCTGTCCTGAGAGAGCAGATTATAAGGCGGCGCTAGAGGAAGATTTCGCTAGATTTTGAAGGAAGGTCACTGCAGTGAGTAGGGTGTACTTGTCGTTCACTTTCTTTTGTGGTTTCCATAGTATCTATATGATCACAGTGCACTTACAGGAATGAGGCCTATGTAAGGGACTCTTCCGTCTAGAATCTGGCGTTGCTTAGACATTCTGTCGGTTGGTTGGCGTTTTTAAGGTTTCTTAGAATCTTTGTGCCATTATCAGTAATCTTCACCAGAAGAACGTTTTTGTGGATGCTTTCAAGTTTACCTGAAGTGCACCCTCCTCATCTCTGCTTCGCTTGTGGCTCCTTCTCTCCTCTCTCTAAGACTCTGGCTTTGGTCACAATTCGTGCTGGATTTTTTTTTTTTATTCTGGTCATTACACTCAGTGACTTTTTATGTTGTGCTGCAATTATTATTATTTACACAAATTAATGCCTAGCATAACCTCATCGTATAGTAGTAGTGAGGTCAGAGTAATGTAACTATTTGTATTATGGTAGAATCATTATTATCGTTTGCTCTTTGTTGCTATCTCGGTTACCATCATCATCATCATCATCATCATCATCATTATTATTATTATTATTATTATTATTATTATTATTATTATTATTATTTTATATTTATTGTAAATATTTTCTTGTAGGTATGAGTTCTTTAAAAAAAATTAAAACTTTGTGGGTCTCACTAATTAAATGTTTCTTCTTTTGCAGGTAAGTGTACTCTAGTCCCCCGGCATGGCTTGTGTTCTGTAAGTATTAGTTATAATTTTCTTTTGGATAGTTACAGTCTATCTGTGTAATGTAAAGAAATGAAAAGAGTAACAATTGGCAGTGTGATTTTTTTTAGCGTATGGGATAAGGCAGTGATTTTTTTTAGCGTATGGGATAAGACTGTCATATTTGCACCTTCCAGAGGTGGGCAGTGGGGTTATCTTGTTTTCTACGTCATATACTATATATATATATATATATATATATATATATATATATATATATATATATATATATATATATATATATATATATATATATATTGTATATATATATATATATATATATATATATATATATATATGTATGTGTTTAGATATATTTATTTATATATTTGTATGTGTATGTATGTATGTGTGTATGTTTGTATATTGTATATGCGTAGCACGCATGCTCAACATTCCACAGTTAGATTGATATAGAAGCAGATGATGCTCGTGTACTTTGGAGACGCTTCAGTAAAACGAGAAAAAACTGTCTCCAAGTTTTTTTTTTTTTTACATTATTCGCTTGTAGAATTCATCTAGGTTTTTCCAGTAGTAGTTCCCGTAGTTATAACAATTAGTTCATTCTCTCTCTCTCTCTCTCTCTCTCTCTCTCTCTCTCTCTCTCTCTCTCTCTCTCTCTCTGATATGCGTACATTGTCATTTATTATGCTGTGATGGATGTATTACCAGTAAATCACTGCTCTTAGTTTCAAATCTAGTAATATCTCCCATTTCACGGGTCAGACAAAGGAAGGAGAAACCAAGCCATCAACTGTTCTTCACGAATCTCCTATATCTTTTTTAGTAGGTTTTTTTTTGCTGGTATTCTGAGTTTTAGTTTGCTAGATGGTTAACATTTGGTGCGATTCTTTCTGGTTTTTATGCTCTGTATCAAACTGCTCGTTTTCAGATGATAAAGATTTGTGTCAAGGGAAATGTTAAAACGCAGTGTTTTGCAATATTCTTATCATTTTCATCGTTATTGCAATTTGTGTCTTGGCACGTGATGGTAAATCTTAGTGTCAAGGTACATAGGTATCCTCATTTTCAGAAGACACATTTGGAGCCACCCTGTCATTTAATGCATCAAAAGAGTATTTTAAGGGTAGTCAGATGTAATTTAGAAACCCATGGTTTATGTAAGCCTTTTAACACGGGACGGAAGATGAACGCTTTAGGGTTATTGTGTAAAGAGAAGTATCACAGTACAGGTTTGCTTCTCAAACATCTATTATTACAATATTGTAGTGTGTAAAGTGTGTCGGCAGATAAACGTTTTGGAGACATTTTAAATCCCCGAATTTAAAAGATCATTTGTGCAATTGTTTGCAAATAAAATCTTATTTCTTTCTTATCCCTACCATCCAATCCAACTACCACTCCCTCCTCCTTCTGTAAACATCCTTCCCCCTTCCTTTCTCTTCCAACCCTTCCATTCTGTAACCTTGATTTCCCCTTTCCATTCGGCAACCTTCCTGTTTCCTTGTTTCATTAACGATTATCGTTATAGTCCTTCCTACACCCACATCACAACACACGCACAAACCCCCTCGCCCTTTAACAACGACAACAACAACAACAACAGCCAGCTCCGCCCTGACTCTTGCATCCCGTCCGGAATCTGCCAACTTCCTCCTAAACATATGATTTATGAGATGGGAGGTTTTTGGAGAGGAAAAAAAGACAATGCGTTGAGAATGGCTGCTTTTGTTGAAGAATTCTCAGAAATTACATCTGTCGGGATGGTCTTGGAAGGATTCTCTCTCTCTCTCTCTCTCTCTCTCTCTCTCTCTCTCTCTCTCTCTCTCTCTTGTGGCACAGTGATGCTACTCTCGGCTTGACTGAGGAACCTGTGTTCGATCCCCAACCCGAGTGAGGAAAGGAATAGTATGGGAGCATTTTCATGAAAATCTAGTATGAGAAGTTCTCCGTCGAAATATATACCATTGTAATATATTCAAAATGTGGAGGACCTCTAAGAGTTCATCGTCACCCCACAGAGGTGAAAGCATTATATACTGAAGTATTCTCAAGGAAAGTTGCGATATTTTATATTGCGCGTAGTTTCTCAGACAGGACATGATTTCCCTCTTAACTAAGTAATTTTTTTTAGGTTTATGCGCATGAGTATGTTTTTCTTATGCCTGTGACTGGAAGTGTGTACAATAAACACGCGCACAACATATGGCATTGTATACTCGAAATTTACGGATACATACGGTTACTTGTATTAATGGGCCATGTATAAATTGAGCAGTATTGTTCTTGTGGGAATGATGTGGGTTAAAGTAACAAACGAATAATAAATTTTGTTACTAGTACGGTAGTAAAATACTTCAAGTGCCGAAGGTCACGTGAATCCTTAAGAGCATGATAGATGATGACATTTTTGCGCGGATCTCTTGATTGTTCCAAAAATTCGGACTACTGCGTCGAAAAAGTTGATCTCCAAGTGCAGGCTAGCTTGCCTCCATATTTTGCTGTGCGACTGCCACTGCCTGATGTCATTGACATTCCTATTTTTCCTTGTCCCGGAGGTTTTTCGTCTTTCCTCTCCGCTACTAAAGCACGTCTTCTTGATCCTGACACATTCAAGTCTCATTATCTTAATCTGTTGGAAACAAAATCCTTGAATGAATTACTCATTTTACATATAATTTTATTTTTTTTAGCAACATATACTAATAGTTTTGTCGGTATAATTGTCAAAATTCCTTTATGAGAGAGAGAGAGAGAGAGAGAGAGAGAGAGAGAGAGAGAGAGAGAAGGGGGGGGGGAAGGATGGTTGTATGGACTGCGTGCAGTAATATTCATACATTTTTGTTTTGCATGCTGTGATGCATTATGCATGGTAATGACTGCTGTTAGATCTTTTTTTGAAGTGCTTTGTTGCTGTTGACGTCCTGAGAGAGAAACCATTATGGGCGTTGGTAGTAGTTTTATGTATTCTCTCTCTCTCAATCTCTCTCTCTCTCTCTCTCTCTCTCTCTCTCGTGTGTAAGCGGTATTAGTCACCTAACAGTGGGAAATCCTGGGTTGGAAGGTAGGGCGAAGATGGAGAGATAGAAGCGCATTCCGGTGAATCCATGATGCAACTGTTCTCCTAAGCAATCTGTTATGTACTTGGTTGTCGGTTGACCGTGGTGGGTCGCAGCAGGATGGAGAGAATTTCTCAAGGTCACAAGTCAGTTTAAAGGTCACTATTTTATTTTTCAAAAATTTTGAAGAAAGTTTGTAAAACGGTACCATTTGGGGGATTAACCGTTAATTTTCCAAAATGGTTTTACCGAAACGTATTTGTCAAGATCATATTCAATTTATAAAAGACAGAAATTGATTTTTTTCACTGATTTTGATGAAATGTGTTAGGAAGATACCTGGGGGTGATGATAATTTTTCCTAAAGATTTTCTTACCATTTTACAAAGTCACAGGTTAGGATAAATGAAAAATATATATTCCATTCGGTTTTGTTGAAACTTCTTAGTTAGATATAATGGGGGTTAGAGATTATTTTTTTCTTAATGTTTTTGACATTGACATTTTTTTTACTATTACTTTCCCAAAATATTTTTGGATTGTATATTGCAAGATCAGGGGTCAATTTAAAGGCCAGAAACTGTGATAAATAGAGGTGTTTTATCTTCAGAAACTTGTCAGGAATTAGAAGTAAATTCTGCAAGTGGAACGGTAACTTTTTTAGTGAGGGGTATTTCACCTGTTCCAGTTTTCTAAAAACCATTTTACTCTTTAAACATTTTGAAAACCTACCATTCTTGTCACTTCTGTTATCTTTTCTAATTTGAATAAGTATTTAATATGACATATTTTACAGAGCGTGATTTTAATTTTAATTACATTATATAATGTCAGAAACGAATGTTAGGGTCTCGCCCGTCATGAACCACACAGGGGGAAGCTTATATTTTTTTATTGTCAATAATATTGTATTGTTTACATTCAGAGTAGCATGTACAGTATATATATATATATATATATATATATATATATATATATATATATATATATATATATATATATATATATATATATATATATATATATATATATATATATTTATGTTTTCCTGGCGATTTATTTGAAATATTCTCTGTGAGACAGGTAGCAACAATTTAGGGTAATTTAGCCTTGTGATTCTGACTATGTCCAGGAAAACATAAAAAGAGGAAAACAAAGGGAATTTCATATGAGCATAAGGCTCTTCCACTGAAGAGAGATGCAAACACGTGGGCAAACTTAAAGGAGTGTATTTACATAAATGACATTAGAACGGGAAAGAGGAATACAATCATCCTGAAGGGATTCCATATGGGATGAATGAAACTGGGGATTCCAGACACAGAAGAAGCTTCCACATTCCCTCTGATTGATATGCACATTATCGCCAGCAATGAAAATAGACAAAGAATAATGAATTCACTGCACTGAGGGTGCCAAGGGGCTTCGATGAATTAATGCTGCCGACTAAGGAGCACGGACATTTGACAATGGCATTACCCGCTAAAGGTAAATGTTACAAAAGCGTGACTGAATGGAGCTTCCAGAGTTTACCGTAGGGCTGGTTTAGCGCGCGTGAATATAAGTTCTTCCACGTGTTAGGATGCAAGGCTTCAGTAAAAGGGCAAGGATGAACTTCTCGAAACTCCAAGAAATGGAGGTCATGTCGGCTAATAAGGGAACACTGGGTGGTGGCTGGATTCACATTTGTGAAAGGCCATGGTTAGTAGCTAACAGAGGGCCAGGGCATGGCAGTGATTTGGGATTACTCCCCATACCATCTAGCGTGTGAGAAACCTCGGTTTGGTTTCTGCTTTTATCTCCTCCTATGGGGGGCACATAGGGGTTGTTTGATGCGAAAGGACAACCAGACAATTCACTTTTGCCTCAGAAATTATCTATTGAGCCTTCAATCCGTTTTAATCTCTTGTATTCTGACCGTGCTAAAATATCACGGCCAACAGTAAATGAAAACAACAAAAAAAAAAAAAGGAAAAAGGGAAGCAATTTGTATATTATGATTATATATATATATATATATATATATATATATATATATATATATATATATATATATATATATATATATATACTATATGTATGAAGTATATATTTGCATTCATATTTACTAAATATACAATCACTATGTGCATTATTGGATATGCATAATCTGACTGTATTGTATATATATAATGAAAAAGCTGGTTAACAATGGCATCCCTACTACAGGTAATTCATAGCCCTGTTTCATAAAGAACACAACACATTTGTGAATATAAACAGGCTAACATGGATGGCACCCAAGAAAAGGTGTAATAGTAGTCACTGCTATATTCATTTGTAGATGCTGAATTGTAGACGCCCTACTTCTGCAGAAAGCTATATATATATACCTAATAGCTCTGTGCTAACACTTATATATATATGTGTATGTATATGTATATATATATATATATATATATATATATATATATATATATATATACATATATATATTATATATATATATATATATATATATATAAATAATTATATATATATATACACACACACCCGTTTTTGTTAAGAGAAGTAAGACTGGATAAAAGTGCCATCTTTATGTGGCTTTGTGTTACCTTAGAGGGTTTCATGGTTCATCTTGGTACTTAGGCTCAAGATACCACGTTCATAGAGAGAGTGAGTCTGCTCCACCAGACCCTGTGTTTGATGTAACTATGGGCAGTTGTTTGTATAATGAATTTTTAATATAGGACCTATAGTAACTTGTGTTGGATCGGCCTTTAAAATAAAACTTATGAGTATAGTATCACCTGAGGTATGGGACCTGAATTAAATCCTAACTCTCTCTCTCTCTCTCTCTCTCTCTCTCTCTCTCTCTCTCTCTCTCTCTCTCTCTCTCTCTCTCTCTCTCTATAACATGTTGGCAATTCATTGTCTTCCGCAAAAAGTGATTTTTCGTAAAATGAACTGTATTCGGATTTGTTATATATGCCCGCCGTTCTTGATTGAATATCTAACTGAAAATATTATGGCTAAACTCTCAGTTCTAACACTGTCCTTGCATTTTGGATAGCATCAGTTGCTATGATCAGATTCATTTTCCCAATATTTTTATGAAACAGGGCTATGAATTACCTGTAGTAGGGATGGCATTGTTAACCAACTTTTTCATTACGGTAGTATAGTACAACTACAGTCAGATTATGCATATTGAATCAATGGTTGTTCGCACTCGGTGCACAATAGTGACTGTATATTTAGTAAATATGATTGCATATACGTATACTTTACGCACATGCAGTATATATGTGTATATATATACACACATTATATATATATATACATTATATATATATAAAGGGGGATAGTGTCCTCAATTCTTTCCACTTGACAAAACCATCTAAAAAAAATTATATATTCTGGAAGTGTTTGGAGAGAAAAGTAGAGGAAGACTTAGAAAGCGCTAGATGAATGTTGTAACAAGGTAATGGAAACTAGAGGCTCTAACACAAAGGAAGCTCAGGAGGTCGTACAGGATATAGGTAAATGGTCCAATGTGATTTGAGGGGTTCAGTGCACCGCTGAAACTTTCTTTGTACGTGAATACAGATAATGTTGTGGAAGTCTTCTGCAAAGGGGTTCATCCACGATTTAGCACTTTGGATACGAATGTGGCAGCATCTCTTATGTCTGTTATTTCCTCTGGAATTCATGCCTGTTTGCTTGGGCCGTGGATCGCTCCCGGCGTACCGCCTACCAGTTCACCGAGCTGTAAAAGGATAATAACATCTGTTAGGGTCAAGAAAAGTGGCGTAGGGCTAGCAGCCCCTTCCCCTGAAAACAAGTGAGAAACCGAAATGCTGTACCCTTATAGCGCCACTCATTCCTAAATTTCAAAAGACATTGGGGAATATTATATCTGTCTATCTAACTGTCTGTCGGTCTAATCTATCTACTTATATCTCTATCTATCTATCTATCTATCTATCTATCTATCTATCTATCTATCTATCTATGTATATATGTGTGTGGGTGCATGTGTTTATTTATATGTATATATACACTCACACGGGAAGATAGTGTACTAGGAGACATATATATATACTGTAGTTACCCTCTTCACATGACTGTCATTTATATCCTGCCTGTTAATTGCTGGATTATGTCGCTTTAATTAAAAGGAGTCAGACACCGATGATGGTTTTTTCATCAAGCCCCGAGAGAGGGAGAGAGAAAGAGAGGGAGAGCCTTAATATATTTTCAAGCCCTTACCTTTCTCCTGTTCCCCATTTTCTCATATATACCCTTCATAAACATCATCCAGAATGTGACAGTTATGAGACAGTTAGCGGCCCTTTCCTTAGCTATAATTATACGCCTCTACGAAATGACTGCGCGCTAGCTTATATACGCCCGGCGGGGAGCTACGCAAGTGGAATTATCCTGTTCCTCCTCTTAGGGATACATAATGTATCTCTGCCTATCCATCCAGTAAACAAGTACAAGGGATGGCCCACGTTTGAGGGATATATCTCCAAGGGTCTGACTAAAATGTTTTCCTTATTTATATCGCCCGAAATGGAGATTGGAGCATTCTTTCATTACATAGGATTGGAGTGCAGATTGTAAATTGGATACTAAGTCATTCTGAGGTTTTATACTTCGTATACTAATATAAGCACACACGCACACACGTCTGTGTAGGATGTATGTGTGTGAAATACATGGTTGAATATAGAGAAACACTTATGACTTGAACTGTATCCTAAGAATATAATACTGAAGTATGTAAAGGAATTTTATACTCTTAGGCATTATGCAGGCTATATTGTATATTTGTGCATTGTTATTATAAATCTCAGTAGCTCATTTTTTTTTTGTCTATTCTAATATAAACCATTATATACGCACAGATGTTTGAGAGAATACAGAAAAATTTTGGAGAACATTACTAGAATACTCATTTTTTTTTTTTTTTAAGTTCTTGGAATGTCTTGTAAGAGGTAATTGTGGCCGGGAATGTGCTTCTTCCAAAGCTATGACTATATCAGCAGATAGTCTAATCTAAATGTAGTGAACAATAGTGTAATTGTTTATTACTGATAATGATAATAAAATACACTTATTCATTACCATTATTACTATTTAACTTGGCTAGGGGCCTAGAATCGTGGCGTATCCGCGGTTAGAGATGCGGTCATTCGCTTTGGCTTCGACCGCAGGAAGCGATGGTCTTTCACACTCCCGGGTGTTGCGGCCGAGTTTGTAGCGGTGGAAGCAATTAAGCTCATAATAACGGAAGCTCGTCTCAAGTTCAAGGAAGGCGTTGTGTTTGTATTGATGCCGCCGTCGCTTTTTGGAACTGACGTCTCTTTCTGTAGTCGGATTTGTCATCATTCCTGCTTTTTGTATTTGATTACATTTTTTGTACTCTATATTTTTTTCATCTTATCAGTTTAATTTTTTTTATTTAATAGTATATTTAAGGGCTCATTACTACAACTTTTATTTTTGTTATATTGGTGTTGTTGTTGATGATATATGGTATATGGAGGATATTACTCTGTGACAGTACTTAGCAATAACAGAATTGCTCTGTCGTAATACTAGGACGAGGGCGTAGTGAGTGATATAAACATGGCTGATTAAGTGTCCTCACCTCTCGCAGAGTTCACAGTGTCATTTCAAACACTTCGTTTCGTTTTACTTCTTCTTCTTCTTCTTCTTCTTCTTCTTCTTCTTCTTCTTCTTCTTCCTTAAACTGCATTTATTCACTAATGTGTATAGCTACTACAGAACGGAGTTCACTGCTCTCTAATAACCCCTGTCGCCATTCCAGCGTTTGTCCAATTGTGCTGTTAGTTTATAGACAGTAAATAGTAATTAAAATACTGTATCGATTACTCAGAACTTTCATAATAATAACTAATCAGCTAATGAATTTGGGAATAATTTATTACTCTTTAAGGAAAATGTTATAAACATTCGGTAAAATAAGTTGTTTTACCACCCATCTTGAGAAAATTAAAACGGAACATTTCTGAGATTCACTGACGAATAAGAAAAGAAAAACAATAGCTTACATTATGTATTTCTAATCTCTTCACAAAACGACCGGTGCACGTACACTTGTTTGTATGTGTGTGTGTGTGTGTTTGTGTGTGTGTGTGTGATATGCACTCTGTGGACAGCTACGAATGATGAATAGCCATAAAAAGATTCTTCAAAATGGAAAATAACCACTTTCGCCGTATGAATGTGGCAACATTGCGTTGCCGATGAATATGAAGTGATAAAAAAGGGCGATGAAGGGATGCTGGTCCTCTCAGTGCAAACTGGATTTGCTCTGATAGTGACTGATGGTGAATGATGTTGTCAGGCAGATGACGGCTCGCGTTACCCCTGACAGAGCTCTTTAGCATTTTGCATCCCACCCCGAAGACTAGTGATTCTGACTTATATACATGAATGTATTTTTTCCCATTATAAATATATATATGTATATATATATATATATATATATATATATATATATATATATATATATATATATATATATATTTTGTCTGGTGCATAATGTCGCTCACTGTCTCATGTGTACCAACACTAAGAGGCATATGTTCGAATATTATTCAAGGCAGGTGGACTCACCGTATAGAATCCCCTTTTATTGCAAATTATTCCGATGATATAGTGTATTAGATAATAGCAGGCCATTGGTAGCCTGATATATATATATATATATATATATATATATATATATATATATATATATATATATATATATACATACACACACATGTATATAATATATATGTACAGTATAATGCGGGGATAGTGGAGAGAAGTTGCAGTGACTTGTGAAAGTGTTTGAAAAAGGAGAAAGTGAGAATAAATGCGAGAAAGTGTAAGGTTAATAGGTCAAACGTAGGCTAGGGAAGATGTAACAATGACCGGCGGAAAAACGAAAGTAGTGGGTCAGTGCAAGTATTTAGGAGTAAATGTACTGAAGTATGGTACGATGAAAAAAAAAACTAAGAGGTTATTCACGGATCAGTTGAAACATGTGTGATGAGGATATGAAGAAGCTTAAAAAGTCTATAAAAGTCAAGGTTTATATGTTGATAACTGGAGTGCTTATAATAAATGTATGTTGAAATTGTCTAACATCACTCTGTGGTGCGTTGCAGGTGCTACTTACTGTTATACAAGTATCATGGGTGTAGGAGGTTAATGTGATACTAGCGCCATATTTTGAAAAACATATAACATTTGCTATACTATGATTTTTAAAGATAACACATATGTGTTTCTCGTTAATACTGTCTTTTTCTTGGAGATTAACTTTCCGCTTTAAGCCACGGTTAAGCGTTGAGTTGAATAAAATGTTAGGTTTTACTGGTTTCCACTGCTGAGCCGTTGTCGCTTTTCACTTTGCGCACATCTTAGTTCATTTAGTAATAGTTGCAAACTTTTTTTTTTCCTCTTGTATCTTTTCGTCATAAACTGGCTTTCTATTGGTTTGTCAGCAAAATCATCTCTCTGGGACATCCTTATAAATTAGCCCATCGTTTGTCAAGAGTTGTCAACGGCGGGAGTAACCGTGAGAGTGGTGGCGAGTTTTTGTCTGCCGAAAGCTCGGGGAGAAGGGATCATATTTTCGAATGGTAGAATTTAACACCGCCGCCAACAGCAGTGTTTGGGGGTGGAATGCGGCCATCTTTGGCTTTTATTTTTATTTTTGGATTGCTCTTATGGTTCCTGTTACGTCAGTTCGGTTTTGGAGGATTTTAGGACGGCTGAGGTGGTGTTTGTTTTCATATATGCTTCTCTTCTCTCGCTTGTTCATTATTGCTTTCAGCTTTAATTTGTTAGGTATACAATGCATCTCTTTCATTCCTCTTCGCTTACAATAAGAGATGTTTATTCTCTCTCTCTCTCTCTCTCTCTCTCTCTCTCTCTCTCTCTCTCTCTCTCTCTGTGACTTTGCACAGTTGCAGTTCATAGAGTTCTTGGTATTCAAAGATGCTCTTGCTGTTCGTTTCTTCTTTTCTTCGTGTTGTTGAATTATTTTGAACCTAATTTTACAGTGAGTCTGGTGAGTGAGTAGCTTGAGACTAAGTAACATTTTTGGAACTCACGGACTGATGTTAGATACAGTACAATGTTCGCATTGTGGTTTGATTATTTAAAGAAATTCCGTTTTAAATGCATCCCTTGTTGCAAAAATCGCCATTGTAAACTATACAAGGATTCATTTGGGTATAAAGCTGCTGATATTTGCCTTTCTCTCAGAGCTCTGAAACACATAAATAATCTTCATCAGAGGTCTCATAAAAATTTGAAAAAGCCAAGTTAAATGATAAAGTGGTGTCATATTTTCCATATTATTCTTAAAATATTGAGTTTGTGTATTGAAGTTCCTTGAATTACGACAGTTTCGTTTTAGTTTTTTGGTGAAGACTGAATCTATTGAGTTTTTTTTATGTTTCCAGGAAACTATTTGACAAAAACGTTTGGAATTGCTGAGTGAACTAAGATGTGTGCAGAAGGAGAATAATGCTGACTCAGAAGTAAAAATAAATAGAAAATAAACGCTTTATTCACTTTAACTTTTAAATGTAACTTAAAACGGAAAGTTGTAGCATTTCTATAGCAATGTCGTCAAAGAAATTTTAAAAATGTATTAGATAAGAAGTTTCAGGAATGTAAAATTTTTATGCTATGCTTTTTTTTATTCAAAGTACTACAAATCATGAGGGAATGGCTTCGAAAATGGAATTTTTAACTTTTAAGTTCCTGTAAAATTTACTTGCTTAATTGTCAAGACGTCACATGAGATTTTAAAGTTAAAAGATTTTATTCCTTGGTGATTCATAACATCAAGTTGAATATTAAGGACTTGATTCCATGATTAATATTTGCACTATAGACTCGCCTTATATAATATAGTCTGGCTGTTCTATTTGGAAGATTGTATTCCAAAATATTTTTAAAAAATCTCATGCATTTTGTGGGTTCTACCAAGACTCAAGAAAATTACCCTAAATCGCGTTGTTTGTGAAACTGTGCAGACATAGGAGCAGAAGTGCTAATTCGTAATGATTTTAAAACATATGGTAATAAAATATCGTCCATTTAAAATCATAAACCTTAACGCCTGAAAAGGTAGACATGACTTACCTAGATTATATATATACGTTTTAAAGCAAACATAACAAATTTGTGTAATTTGGATGTTTTTCCTTTCTTTGGACATGTGTATACTTCCCAAAACTGAAAGAATTTCCCCTACTCAGAATTCTCTACTTTATCAGTAATGGTGAAAACTTGAGACCTCTTCTTATCTGAAGGACCGAAACGGACCTATTGGAAGAGAGACCTTCTCGAGACCCTCGTCCCCATCTGTGAAAACACGGAGGAAATTATCTCGACACCCGTTTGGCAGATTAGTACAGGGTTATGCCAGCATATTTCTCCATTATAATGATTGCTGGAACGCTTATGCTACGGGATAGGAGATAGAGGTGCTTCAGTGAGATGAAAAGAGGTTTGGTCGTTCCACTCTCTCTCTCTCTCTCTCTCTCTCTCTCTCTCTCTCTCTCTCTCTCTCTCTCTCTCTCTCTCTCTCTCTCTGGCGAATTTGCATATGTGCAATGTCCTTAAGTCTCAAGTTTGATCAGTCCACGTTCTGGAAAACTCTCTCTCTCTCTCTCTCTCTCTCTCTCTCTCTCTCTCTCTCTCTCTCTCTCTCTCTCTCTCTCTCTCTCTCTCTCTCGCGAATTATCATATGTGCAATCCACCCTTAAGTCTCAAGTAGCAATAATGGCTACGCAGTGCATATTAGCTAAATTAGCATGGGAATTGCTATAGTCTTGATGACCCTCATCGAACCCGGACAACCAAATAATCCGAAGTACGGTATTGCGACACTGAGATCAGCATAAGCAAGCAACTTGTTAGTTCCCTCGTCTTAACTGCTCTTGTGATGAGGTTTCTGTCACGTTTCGGACCACAGAGTCACCATTACGGTTATTTAATAACGGTAATTGTTAAATTAAGCAAATAGGCACGCCTTATACATAATTTCGGTGAGTAGATATGTTTGTTACTGTCGATTGACGTAAGAAGCGCAAAGAGAAAATATTAGGCTAGGCAATGTCCCAGGTAGGATGAGGACTTTGCCCTTCACCACGAAGATACTTGATACTTTTGCTTTTCCCGACATTGAAGATGCAAAAAGACAGAGCAGTCGATACCCAGCCAAAAAGAGGAAATGATTGAAACCTGTTCTTTATTGTGCCTTATGGCACTTATTCTCTAACCTTCTTGACATCTCTTCTTAATCTTGTAGTTCCTATTCACCTGCTTCACATTAGCCCATCCTGTACAATAATCTCTCTCTCTCTCTCTCTCTCTCTCTCTCTCTCTCTCTCTCTCTCTCTCTCTCTCTCTCTCTGGGTAACCATAGTTTTCGATCACCAGGCCGGAGGAAATGGACACGCTTGGGCCTGCTTCCCAGAAAACCTCGTATTCGTATTTTGAGGCGTTAGCTTAGTTTACAACGCGTTTATATTTTTAACTTGTATATTCTACTTAATTCAAGTTCCTTTTACCTGAGTCTTTCTTCAGTATTGATTTTAATTTTCGTAATTTCGTTTCATAGCCCTTATGATATAGTTTTGCTTTGGAACGTTGACGTAGGATGGAATATTAAGCTGTTTCGCGTAGATGTCGACACGTTTCATAGGATCGGTTGAGATTTGTGGAAAATTTTAGGAGAAAGCCGCTTGATTTTTTTAATCATCATATGGAAATATTTAATAAGAGAAGGTTTCCTTCTTCATAATTGTATACTTAGTTTTAGTTATTACCTCAGACATGTACAGGACGATGAAATTTTGTCAGATGTTGAAAACAGAGTGGTCCCTATTGCGCACTCCTGAGATTCTTTACTGTATTAAAATTCAGCTGCGCTCCGGTTTTGTCTAGAGACATTTCTAATCAAATAGAATAGCCGTTATAATCATTGTAGTGGTAGAGGAACATCCCCCTTCCCCCTCCTCTGTTTCATGATTGACGTGCAACGTGACAGTACCACAGATAGAGTCATTTTAAGTAAATGGACAGAGGGACAAAAAGGAAGCATTCCATTAGCTATAGGGGTGACGTGGGACTTCGCCCTCCCTTCCTGACTCCCAATCCCTTATCCCTCTTTTGATCCTTCTTTTATTTTGTTAAATGACTCACTGGTTTCACTTATGAAGAGAAACCCTGTCTTTTGAGATCGAACTTAAAGGTATTAAGATTTTGTGGTGCTTGTGCTAGTTGGGCAATCGGCCAAGGGAAAGTAAAAGTGTGACCAGATGTTACCCTAGGCCGTGTCTTTGTCTGGACTTTCATGTTGTGTTTTTATTTGCTTGCTAACAAGTTCATTTAGTTTGACAGTAACATTAGTGAAAATGTGGATGCGAAGATGTGTGTAGTAGGCTAAGTAATTTTACCAACGTAAAACTCACTTTTATTTTTCAGAAACTTTGCTGATGTCATTGCTTCTTATGGAATCACTACTGCATATTGTTGATGCTTTACTCCGAATAGAACTGCTCATTAATTTTAATTGAGGTGCTTATACCAGAAAGTTATTATTTGGATTCTATACTATGATGAAAATGTGTGAAAAAAAATAGCTAGAACTCAGAATGTAAAAGAGCCCCCTGTGTATGTAGCAATAGAAAATGAGTGAAAGGCAAAGAAAATTAAGGCTGTGATTTTTAGGGGTGTCTGTGTTATGTGTTGAGGACTTTAGCATTGCTTAGTTCATAGCCACGCTCAGCTGTTGAAAAGCAGTTGAAACTTGAATCTCATTACAGTTGTTATCTACAGTTAAAATTCACAAGGTTCAATAACAATAGTATGTGGACATTACCATAATATCAACTTTTGGCGATGGTCACCAAATACTTGTTTATTTAACCAGATGAATACTATTTTATAAATCATCAGTTGTTTAACTGCAAAGTGTTTACTAGTCTGTTGACAAATTTGCCTTAATACTTTTACGGTGTTTGTATATATGGTAAATTTCCTATTGTGATTCAGCATTCATATGGGAACTAGAAAAACAGGTACATGCGCAAGCACTTATAATTGGGCGTGCGTATATGTTTATTTGTTCGAACAGTATGTATTGTAAGTACGCATTGGTCGGTACGATAAAGGCATTTTTAGGCCTAAGTCGCTCCTTTCGTTTTTAACGCTAAACTATACAATGTTACCTCCTTCATCAGTTATAACCTAGTCAGGTTTCTTTTACGTCTTGATATTATATTAAGAGACACTATGTAGTTGTATAACGATGCTATTATGCTCATATAGGAATTTCGTTATATTTGTGCTTGTTCGTTTATGTTTATTTTGTATGACGTCAAGGAAAACTCATCCCTCGTGGTAGTAGACTTATTTAAGTTTGGCCTTTAACCCTTCAACCATAGAAAATGAAGACGAGCGTGTTATAGAAAATGTCCAGTATCTAGATTGTATGGTACACTGATATGATTTAAATATTCGGGCTCTAAAAGTATACCAATTTTTTTTTAATCGGTATTGATTTCGAGGTGAGTGCATATGAACAGTTCTTATTTAAAATTAAGGACGTGATACATGCATTGAATGAATGGTAAAGGTTACAGAGATCTTTTTTTTTTCCATTCCCTATTGGTGAAGCCTAAGTAATCTTTAATATATGGCATCGTTTACAAGTTGGTTCAAAATTTATACTTAAACAAGTTTTTATCATCGTTATTATCGCTGGTTATTATCTTTTCATCGTGTTTGGAAAGATTGTTTAAGGTTGCCACTTTGCTCTAACACACAATGCATGCATATGTTTAAATATTTTGTTTGATGTCTGTCGCTGGCTGTATTCATTCCCACTCAGATAATGTTTCGTAATATA
>NC_089767.1:14840149-14845149 GCF_040412425.1 Macrobrachium rosenbergii
TCTGTATGTCATGAATATTGAGAAATCTGTCTTGTATCAGGAAAGCACTGTAACTCAAGTGTAGTTATACATTATTGACAAAATTGTGAACTCGGTACATTCCGTGATTTTGCCATTTGCTTGCAAAATATAATGGGATTTTTGCTTTGGTGTGAGTGGTTGCTACCGTAATTGTTGGTGGTGCTTTGGAACTTTAATTCCCACCAGGATATTGTTTTTTAAATTTCGTGACACGGTCTTCGAATTTTTCAAGGATTTTTTTTAGGTGAACGCCCGGGTAGAATAAGATTAATCGAGCAGTAACAGTGTGTGTGTGTGTGTGTATGGGTTAAAATGATAATGTGTGGAAAAAATGATATTTTAAAGAGCATCTGAAACTCTGTACTCATTGATATTACCTTTAAAGTGTCCGTGCGAGCGCTAGGTTAAAACAGAATATCATTGAACTGTAAAGATTTTGATGCTAAAGTCCATGAATTTGTATAATAATATCTGCAAACTCCTGATTTGTGTTGTAATATCTGCTGGGAACAAGGGCGTTTTGAGATAAACTTCCTGGTTGAGCGGTCCAACCCCACTTCCCTCCCAACCCGCGTCCCAGTTTCCCAAAAGTTACATTTATATTTCTCCCAAAATTTAATAACTTGTTTTTAGACACCACGCTCACCTATGGTAAGTCTCCATAAAAATCCTCTTGTAACTATTTACGTAATCCTAATAACAAAGAGTGGGGAAAATAAATTAACAAAAACTCCAAGTCGCAAGTGGCAAGCTGTTCATGACATACGGTCGGCTTTTCGAAAAGCAGCTCGTTTTGATGTTTTGCTTCTGACGCTCAAAACATTTCGGCGCGTTGAGCGTGAAGAATCTCAGTGTTTCATAAATAGAAAAAGTGTGGTGGTTGATTCCCCAGAATGAGGCAGAAATATGATAGCCAACCTCATGAAGGGATGGGATAGGAATAAGCGGATGGTAGTGATGGAACGGCAGGTGTGGAATAACTGTGCTATGCTCTGTTCGTCTGTCTGTTGTTGCTCATACATTGTAAGTCATACCAATATGCAATTTTTTCTTTTTATTTGGATGTGTTACCGTGTCAAGCTTTGCTTCCGGACAAGAAACTTAAGTCATTTTATGGCTGTATCCAACATACTTCTTTTCCCCCTTTTTTGTAGTGGTGCTTTGTCTGCCTTTTGCCCGCTCTGTATTGTCCGCAAAAGGATTCAGAAGGGCTTGTCTGATAGCCTTATTAGAAATGTTCAGCCTGCGAGCTGAAAAGCAGACACATTTGCTCCCATTTGTGTGTGTATTCTAGCATTCATATTTCTGTGGAATTAATTGCAAATATACTCATATATTTATTCTTTTATTCTCTGGATTATGTTCTGTCTTGAAGCCTACTCTACCTAATTAAGGGTATTTTGTTGCTGGAATACAACTTTTTATTTTTAGAATTCATGGTCACACAATCTTCCTACCATTATCACCCAACTCCTTCCCTCCTTTGTTCTATTGTTCTTGATATTTAGCGCAGTTTTATGGTACTAGTTCTCTCTCTCTCTCTCTCTCTCTCTCTCTCTCTCTCTCTCTCTCTCTCTCTCTCTCTCCACTAATTAAAAACAAGAAAAAGGGTCGATTAATTTTTTTTTTTTACCTCAAGTGGTCATAATTTTCGAAGAATTGATTTCGACCCGTGAAACAATGGCTAATTGGATTGGTAAATTCTCCAAATCTGCTTTCGTTTTCGATGACGTTTCGAGAGTCATGATGAGGGCAGTCTTCATGTTTAATTTGATATCATTAACTCAAAGCTGTGTCCCACCAGACCATATGTTGTTAGCACGAACCTTATAATAGAATTATTAGTACATGTATAGTATATATAACGGATAAGATAAAATCATTGGCAACCCCTGACTTGTCAACGTAGATTATTTCGACCTAGGAATTTCCAGCATTCCATGGCGAAAGATATATTCTTGCTAGTAAGTTATTTCCCATGCTAAGAATAATTATAAAGCATCAGTCACCTTAAGTTTCTGCCTCAGAACTTGTAATATCTTAGACGTCAAGAGTAAGCGTAATTGATTTCCACTTGTGCTATACTGTATTGTACATTTCCTGACGCAATGGGGAGTATGTGACCCTGAGGTTTCAATGAATAGGCGTGGTGGTCGATTAGTTCATTGTAAACAAGTTAATCCCGACGAATTGTACGTCATGATATCAGTTGTCTGTTTATTTTGCTTCACATGAAGCCTTGCTGTAAACATTTCTATTTATAAGGTGCATTATTTATTTTTTTTATGAATTCTCAGGGTCAACTATGTAATCGTTCACAGGCTGTGTGGTATTTTTCCTAATCTTTCTCCTTTGGAGGTGGACTCAAAAACACCCTAATATATGCAGAGGTCAGGTCTAGGGGTTATTTTCTCCATTGAAAAAATCAAGCTGTTGTTTTTGGGGTCGGAAAGTTCAAGACTTCGGTAAGGTAATGAAAGCTTATTATTGCTTATTAGACGTCGGTGTACGTTGTGTATTATGCGGTTCTTCCGGGGCCTTCCAGTATTGTTTTGGAAATATTTAATAAGCCTCGTCGTTATGAGTCCCTTCGCTGCCTTCTAGGGAAAAGTCTGGAAGTCTGGAAATAAACAAATGGTGCTTTGCGTCTCTGTGTGATCGCTTCGCCCTGCCTGACTTTTGTTGTTGGTTTACTTTACTGTGCTTTTGTCCCCCAGATAATTAATTTTCAAGAAGGCTCCGAAAATCGGTATGATGTATTGTCTGTCCATTGGATGACAGTTTTTTTATTTTTTTAAGAGTTCACACAGTAATACTGCATGCAAAGTTTTCTTAATATTTACCTTCTTACGGCAAAGCAGTCGGCCTCCGTTGTTGAAGTGCAGTCTGATGTAAAAAAAATTTACTCTTTTTAATGTTTAGGAATATATTTTCTAAGGATATTTATCATTTATGGGCTTCGACGCACTCGAAAGATTAACAGTCATTGATGCTATTTGTCAAAAAAA
Organism: Macrobrachium rosenbergii; assembly: GCF_040412425.1. Lineage (NCBI taxonomy): Eukaryota > Metazoa > Arthropoda > Malacostraca > Decapoda > Palaemonidae > Macrobrachium > Macrobrachium rosenbergii. The sequence goes on from NC_089767.1 coordinate 14,843,179, forward strand.
TTGAAGATAAGCTACGGAATCCTAAGAAAATAAGCACAAAAGAAATATGGATTAGAAAATGGTAGCCCATGCTAAAAATCCGATTGCAGAAAGACGTAGACATTACCAGCTTGGTGCATGCTAGAATGTACACTGTCAAAGAAGAATCGTCACTCGATTCGTTTTTATCGTGGGAGGACTTGGAAACCGGTTTTTGGCGTTTGATGCCAATATGCGGCACCCATTTTGTATGCACTTTTTATTAGTTCAGTGAAGCATTCTCTCTCTCTCTCTCTCTCTCTCTCTCTCTCTCTCTCTCTCTCTCTCTCTCTCTCCATATATATATATTTTTTTTTATTTGATAAAATATATCAAGGTACAGTTTATATTAATCAAATACAATGTGTTGATTCAGCATTAACATTAAAAAAGAAAAGTAACTTTGAAAGTAAGCTTGCTTTTGAACCAATTTTTTTTTTCATCATAGAAAGTGTAGTGATAGCCACCAGTGGTCGAGAATAGTTTCAGCAAACGCGAACATGTGGTACTCATCGCTATGAAATAACAAAGCCATTTTTCTTCTCTTATCTCCGTTGTCATCAAATTCAAGCGGAGAGAGAGAGAGAGAGAGAGAGAGAGAGAGAGAGAGAGAGAGAGAGATTGTCGCTGCTGTCTCCACTTGTTATTCTTAAATTTCGATTATTTGTGTCTTGCGTGCGTGTAGCAGTCCAAATCTGGAGAGAGAGAGAGAGAGAGAGAGAGAGAGAGAGAGAGAGAGAGAGAGAAGAGTAACAACCTTGAGGTAGCTACTGAAGAGACCTCCTCAATGTTCGAGTAAGACGAGTTATCACTGGGCATCGATTCCACGGGCATTGGTATGTGGTTGTGGAAGGTTGATTGGTGGGGTGGCATGCGGTGGAGGGGTTGGGTATCCTTGTGGGATAAAACTGGAGATTTTTTGGCCTTAAAAGGGGCAGAGGGTATAAATTGTCGCCATTGTTTTGGAAGTAATTTATAGGAGGAATGGTGTAGCCGATGTTGTTAATGGCAGATGTTCACGATCTTTGCATCGTGCTCATTCTTCTCTTTTCTTTTCACTTGTTTATTGTTGTGTTTGTGACGTTTCCTGCTTGATAAGGGCTTGGTCGCATGTACCTATGTGTGTAACACGTGTATGAGTATATTGTAACATGTGCCTGTATGCAGACTTAAATGAGAATGGATACTTAAGCAAAACGTGACTTTACGTCGATGTAAATATTTTCTTACGTTTCAAAAAACATTTTTGGAGTGAAATAGCATCAGTATTTCTATTTAAGTACGTTTCTTCTTATTATTGTAATAATAACATTGCTTCCTCTCGTTCCCTTACCAGTCTTTGAGGTGGTTTCTTCCTTATTGTTCGTGGTTTTAGTTTTCTATAAAAGAAAACTATTGTGCCGGCTTTGTCTGTCCGTCCGCACTTTATTCTGTCCGCACTTTTTTTGTCCGCCCTCAAATCTTAAAAACTACCTAGACTAAAGGGCTGCAAATTGGTATGTTGATCATCCATCCTCCAGTCATCAAACATACCAAATTGCAGCCCTCTAGCCTCAGTGGTTTTTATTTAATTCAAGGTTAAAGTTAGCCATAATCGTGCGTCTGACAACGTTAGAGGACAAGCCACCACCGACCCGTGGTTAAATTTTCATGGGCTGCGGCTCATACAGCATTATACCGTGGCCACAGAAAGATAGAACCATTTTTGATGGCCTTTGATTATACGCTGTACAGAAAACTCGATTGCGCTGAATAAACTTCGGTGCATTTTTTACTTGTTTTTCGCTATAGAAGAAATTCAATTTGTTTGGTCATGGAGGTTATGGTAATTAGCTTAAAGTCAATTTCAGGAAAACTGACCTTGCTTTTGAGATTTCTGTCATTTTCAATATTGATTTGAAAATGCAATTTCTATTTCCAGTTGCAGCTGCAGCTTCAATTTTTTTAAGTTGT
>NC_089767.1:14850149-14875149 GCF_040412425.1 Macrobrachium rosenbergii
TAATGCATTCGGTCAGATATATTCCAAAGAGATGCTTTTATGTTTCCGGTCCCGTTTTTTGTGAATGAAGTCTCCGGTAGTATGAGAATATTGGACCGGCTTCGGTCTGCTCGTTTAATGTCTGTGAAGTTACATATTCTCTCTCTCTCTCTCTCTCTCTCTCTCTCTCTCTCTCTCTCTCTCTCTCTCTCTCTCTCTCTCTCTGTGTGTTTATGTGTGTGTGTGTTTATGTATATATATACATATATATATATGTATGTATGTATATATATATTTAAATATATATATATATATATATATATATATATACACACACATATACACACACACTTACATATATACAGTACATGTAATGTATTATGTTGTTTGATAATCCTCTTTCATTCAAAGATTGCCGGACGAATTGTATAGCACACTGTGCGCGTATAGTTCAAGTTGCATACGCAGGAGCTTAAACACGGCCTTTGACAAATTGCATACTCATATATAATTTCCTTACATTCCCATGTGTATTTCAGTTGGGCTATGTCATCAGACAGTAACACCCATGAATGAGGAACATTTGGGTACTACACAATGGAGTAACTTTAAAGCTTGTTATGACAGATAATTTTTATTAGCTTGCTTGCGATGTATATTTTTTACATATGCACTTGTAGGCGTGAAATGTACATAATTGAGTGTTAGTGACTTGTACAGTAAATTAACTTCTTTACACGGACATCATTACTGTCATGTATTAGTTGTGCGTTACATTTCTATTCATCGGAGATAATTTTGTGTCCTTTATAGAGAATTTTCTAAATAATGTAGGTAAAGCCCTTGTAAGTATACCTAAGAGTTTCTAAGATATTTAAAAAATCTGCTCTGCCTTTTAAACAAAATTAAAAGATGAGTGTCTCCAGAGATGAAACACAATTTTGATTAAACATTTTCGCTTACGTAGATTTTAGTAACATTATTTTATCAGGGTTAGTAATTATTAAATAAAGTATTTGTAATGTGGCTCTTTAGAGCATGTACATCTCGGCTTTAGCGTTGCTGTCAGATTTCAGCATTTGTTTACAATAAATTGTCAAGGATAGATCGTTGTTTGGATAACTTAACGAATATGGTTCTCTTGACGATGGAAATATTCCACATTAAAACACTTATGAAAATGTTCTATTTGTTTAGCTAACAAGCTCTTGACTACTTCTTTTAAGTGGATATCGTCATGGACTTTTTTGGGGATACGTTTTGTTAGAATTTGGGTTTGTTTCTATTATAGTTGTTGCTAAAAAGTTTACACTATTATTCTCGGTTCTTTCCTCGTTTATTGATAATTTTTTTTTTTTTTAGGTAGAGCAAACTGGATATTAAAAGATATTTGTAGCCTGATGTTAGTAAATATCAAAACAAATGTCTCGATGCATGTGATAAAAATTCATATATAATATATATATATATATATATATATATATATATATATATATATATATATATATATATATATATACTGTATATGTATATATATATATATATATATATATATATATATATATATATATATATATATATATATATATATATAATAATGTGTGTTGGGTCATCAGACAGTTGCCAGCCTCAGGATAATTCACAAAGCAGAATCTCTGTTAGAGCAATCCAGGCGCAAGCAAACTCCTTATTCTAATTACGAGGTTTGTCCAAGATGCAAATGAGGGACAGGAATTTGTGTAAGCGATTGTGGTTGTCGGTGAATTTGGACTCACGAGTTCTGCAGATATCGTCGTAGGTCGAGATATTAAGTTTTGGAAGTAAATATCTAAAGTAGGGTATGTGTGTGTTGCCTGAAGAAGAAGAAGAAGAAGAAGAAGAAGAAGAACAGCACAGAGAGAGAGAGAGAGAGAGAGAGAGAGAGACGCTAAGTCATCTGATAGGGACATAATTATCATATGACCATAATGATGATCCCGACTGAAGACATTAGAAGACTTTATAATTCCTCTAAACATTAGCCCATTATGGCTACTTCTCGTGATGTGACTTTGGTTTCTTGCTTGGCCCCATCTGATGGTCCCCCCCTGCGCCCCTCCACCCCCCACCCTCCCCACACCCTCTCCCACTCATTAACTACCATCACTACTAGAGACTTGCACACAAACCGCACTCAGTGTCCGTGCATTCACATACATGGATACTACGTACACAGATGCACATTCTCGGACGTTGGCCCCCAGGGGGAATTTTCAGAAGATGAACGTCTCTTTTGTGTGTTTTCTTAGTTCTTATTTTGTTTAACCACACTTCCGCCGTTTACGCATGCACGCTCGCATTGTTTACGTTCATTCGGTAATCTTCGGATTCCGCTCTTTTCGAATTAGTTTCGACTTTTTTTTTAATTGTGTTTTGTGCTTTTGAGAATTATTATTGAGTATTTTGCCATAATTTATGAATATTTGTGTCACAGCTGAAAGCCATGGTCGTGTTTGCCTATCTCCAAACTTCCAACAATTTTTTTTTCAATCAGATGACGTTGTTAAGTCCATATTAGTCTTAACGATGCTCATTATTTGTATTAGTTCAGGTTGACCTGAATCTCTCTCTCTCTCTCTCTCTCTCTCTCTCTCTCTCTCTCTCACACAGAATGAAAGTTTATTTTTTATAATGAGCGTTGATTTCACTTGACGTCGTTCGGTTTAATTTTTGAAAGGCTTTAACTAAGTGAAGAAGTTAAAATCTTTTCATGTTTTTCATTTATCATGAAAAAATCATAATGCTCTGCCATAGTACTGAACCTCCAAGTAATGGAGCCATTATGTATTATTTTCACGTTAATGAAAAATAACGGCAACCACGTATTTATGTTTTATTTAATTTTGTTTTTTCTGAAGCCATTTATTTTTTCGAATGGGTTACATTGTCACAGTATTCCATAAAGTCAGCCAAACCAAAGGATTATTCTTTCACAAGATTTCTGGCGTTATTGGCCGTGCTCTTTTAGAGAGAATTAAGAAAAAACGCACAAAGGAAAACACACACACACACACACATACACACACACTAGGTCACAGAAACCGAGTTACTCATACAGAGCAGCTCAGTTGATACGTACGGACGCGTAGCGTTTATGAGTCTGGCCATGGATTCGACTGATAATAACAGTAATCCTCGGTCTGCCACGCACTGTCATTAGAGCCTCGGTTACCAATCTCACTCAAGAAATTGCCGTTTTGGATCGGGCGAGTCGCTGAATGCAGCCCCGGGGAAAATGGCAAAAAGCAAATAACTCCGAGATTGCTTCGGTAAATCACCACGCTCTTGTTCTTGGTGAGGATGCGAAGCATTCCCGCATTAATAGTGTTTATGAAAGCCTCTATAAAAATAATGATGATTATAAACGGTTGACAATAAAATTCCAATATTTAAATTTCATTCGCTAGCATACCATCATTGTTATCACTTGCAACATCATTATCATCAACCACAGCGGCACTAGGATACCAATAAGAATTGTACCCTGATAGTTATTAGTTTTCACTGCTGCAAAATTCCTGTAATTGATTTGGTCATTTATGTTTTTGTTCACATGCTACATTTATTCTGTCAACTCAGTGATTGCTAACTTACGTATTCCAGATAATTTTTCCCACTTCATATTCTCATTTCACAGATCTCTCTCTCTCTCTCTCTCTCTCTCTCTCTCTCTCTCTCTCTCTCTCTCTCTCTCTCTCTCTCTCTCTGTCGTATATTCAGTGCCTTACTGCCGAAAGGATGTTACATCACTGAAGGAAACTCAGAATAATAACTAAATTTCTCTCATGAGTGCGGCATAATTTTCAGTGAATCGAGCCCAATCAATCTTATCTCCGGAAAGATGTTTGACCAGTTAATGAAACCCAGACTAACAATATAATTTTCCTTCTCAGAGCCATGAAGTAAGATTTTCTTTTTTCCGGAATACGGTTCTTGAAGATTCTTTTTCGTTTATCTTTTTGTTTTATCGTAATGTTTTCAAGGTTGCAAAGTCTTATGTTTCAGGGTCATGCCAGTGAGGACAGATGGGTTGAAAGTAAGTTGTAAAGTGTGACGCATTTTTGAAGAATGAAGATTGAAAGATTAGTTTTCCCTTTTTGTTTATGTTTTATGTCCAGTGTAGTAATAACCGTGTGGATAACTTTAAATGTTCCCGCACCCCTTTACTTTATTTGCTTTGCTTCATCCGACATAAATTTTCGCGGGTGTCATTGACTCAAGACGTCGTTATTCTCATTTCTGATCTGTTTCTGTACATATTTATCTCCCTCCCTCTCTCTAATGATAATGTTCTAGTTCATATACTTTACCGGGTTCCCCTTTACTCTTGCGGTTTCCGATTGGAAGAACGAAGCTGGCGAGAAAGTTTGATAAAGTACGGAGTCGACAGTTATGTGGCTGAGAATGAGCAGAGTAAGGAGTATTAATTGCTCTCTCTTTATGTGATGTGATTTTCTCTCTATTTATCTGGTAGTTTTTGTTTAATTACTAACTGAATTGTATTCTTCAATTCCGTAGATTTTTTCTTGGGCTAAGAATAATAATAGTAGCAGCAGAGCAGTAGAAGTAGGAGTGCTGGATTTAGGGGAGATCTTTTTTTAAACCATTAGGTACCCATTTTTGGTAGATCTAGGGATAATACTATGATAAATCCATTTCTGTAGATTTTTTCGTCACCTATACATTTTTGTATTTATGACTGACGACACACCGAGGGAAAATGCTACATTAGCTCATTTAGTCTTAAGGTACATTATATGGGTTTTGTCTAAAGTCTTAATAATCCATGGAAGTTCCACAGGCATGGCATGTTATTATTATTACTGTTATTACTAGTAGTAGCAGTATTTAATTATTTAGCTTTCTATGCATTTTCAGTATAAGTTTAACAAATATAGTCTGTCACATATATCCAGAACGTGGTATTCAGACAGACTTGATTGTTACATAATGTTCCTTGTAAGGATAAAAAAAGACGTGGGCGTTTTAAAAGTCAGAGATATCACTTTGATAAAACTGTGTGGTTAACACTAGTTACTGTTTTTCAGTATTTTTGTTGGATTAAGACTACTAGATAAAAATAATATTTTCCTTAGATAAACTGTGGAGTTCTATTTGTTAGCTGAGGCTGTACAGTAGATGACTGTCTTTCTTTACTCATTATTGCTTGTAACTGTATATTGTGCGATGTGTTTCCCGCAATTTTTTCGTAATACATTTTCAATTGGAATGATGAATGCGAAGTCATTTTTCAATTTACTTTTATTGTTGCTGTGGTTGGTATTTGTTATGTCAGAGGCCTGACGATATTGTAGTTTTTCAGAATTTTTGTTGACCTTTCTCTGTCTCTCTCGTTCATTATATTTGGACAGAAATAAAGTAAAAAAAAAAGTAGCAAACATAGGAGTCTGTAGTTTATCCTGGTTTGATATTCAAAGTATTGCAGACACTAAGATATGGTGACCATTGTGTGTGTGTGTGTGTGTGTGTGTGTGGGTATTCAACATTAAACATTTTCCTCAACAGAGGGTGACTCTCAAGAAAAGACAAGACTACAATAAATGTCTGATTCTTACTTCAACATCTAAATTGTGGATGAACTCCAAGTGCACAAAACTTCCACGTACTTAGCTTCTTCATAGCCTACATAGAAGGCTCACTAGCATCGCTTCAAACTCCATTCACACTCTGCAATTCACCTCTGTTTTTACACGCCCTTTCACGCTTCCAAGATGTTAAGGACCCTCCTTTCCAACACTTTTTCACACAATCAACCCGGCCCTTTACAGGTCTTCATCTCCCCACCTCCCAATATTTCCGAATAGTACACTATTTGCCAATCTATCTTCGTGCAATCTTTCTATATGAACGATCCATCTTTAAGTACTGTTATCCATTATTTCATTATGCTAAATTTTTTACTGCTTACATGTATACATACATACATACATACATACATACATACATACATACATACATACATACATACATACATATATATATATATATATATATATATATATATATATATATATATATATATATATATATATATATATATCTTTATGCGCTCCACAGTGAAAATACACAGATACATATTCATAAATTCCTACGTGTTTCAAGCGCACCAATCGGCTATCATGGTGGTGGTGGTGGGTTGGTATCGACTCTTAAAGTACATAAACCTGAATTCGACAGGCATATGTACGACAGAGTCGGTATCAACTTATAACTCCCTTGATATCCGAATCGTTGAGTCACTGTAAAGTCGTCGTTCCCAAACCATTCAGTGGTTGGAGTCCATCTGGTGACGGATCACTTATCACTTATAAATCCCCCTTCGGTGTTCATTCCGAGGCTGAGTGAATTTGATATTAAACGACGTTCGTAGCTCAAGGTTTGTGAATATAAAAAATGTCACGGTGGATGCGACAAAAATTCAGACCTGTTCGTGTATAGAAATGCTATACGTTTTCCATTTTTTATCGATTAAGAGCGTGAGCTATTTATATCGGACGTAATGCTTGCGGTGCAAGGTCCAAAGAAAAGACCGTGTTGCGGTCGAGAAACCTGTATTCCCGTGACAGAACGAGTTCCTTTCTCTCATCGTCCAGGTTGCGGTGCGTGCCAGGCCCTCCCTGCCTTGTGGCCGCTGGGAACCTTTTTATAATTAATGCCACGTGCTTGATCGAGGTTTTCTTTAATGAGTTTTGTGTCGATGATTTTTTTTTTCTTTCGGATGTCAGAGAATTCAAGGTTATTTGCAGGCATGAGGAACCCCCTCTCTCTCTCTCTCTCTCTCTCTCTCTCTCTCTCTCTCTCTCTCTCTCTCTCTCCGTGTGTAAATAAAGCACTAAAGGATTTTGGCAACGCGCTAGTGCATATATTTGAATTTTTTTGTTATTTATTATGTTACGTTTTATATTGACAAAAAAGTGAACTTTATTGTTGTGTATTTACCTCTTGGGTGCTTGCTGTTAAGTGTTTTGATTTTTTGAAGACGTCGTTTTCATTATGATTACCAGATGTAGTTGTTTGGACATAAGACAGGCACTCTGCCATCTTACAACTTTATCCCAGTGCCCAACAAAGAGAATTTACGATGGAACACATGTAAACGACAAAAGCAGCATGTGGCTTCCAGGAAGAGAATTTATCTCCCCATCTTTTGAAGTGTCAAGGTCAGAAAGTTTCGAGAAGAGAGAAAGAAAAAGCGTCAGCCCACGCTTCATTTATTATGATAGCCCTGTCAGATAAAATAATGCAGCCGCTTTGCAGGGTAATGTTTTGCTTATGACACTGTATGAGTGTAAGATGTTGGCGTGAGTTTATCTTGGCGAGTGCTCCTTTTATTAGACATTAATGATATTACGGGGATAAGAGGATTACTCCCCCCTCCCCCCCGCCCCTTTCTCTTAGAGCCATTGTCTCGTCAGGTTCAAAAGTGTGGGTTTACGAGAGGCACTTTGCTGTGGGCGGCCTTTGATCTCTGTTGTCTCGACCTTTTTAGTGTTTTTATCCAATTTTGTTCTTTTCTTTAGTGTTTATCACCGTTTATAAATTTAATGTTTTTACTGTTTAGCGCCTGTTGAATGTGATTATTTTTTATATAGATTTCTATTATCATTAATACCTGTTTTATAGTCCTGGCATAATTTTTTTTTAATTTTCTAATTAAAAATAAATCTTCAGACTAATTCAGATATTAATATAATTAATTTTTATATGATGATTTCTTTGTTCAGTTAAATTTCATTTTATTCTCGTGTAATTTGTATTCTCTAATCATCCCTTTTATTCTCTGTATTTCTCTTGCATGACTTTACGTCATGGCTGTTTTTAGAAGGCCTTGTTCTTGCTCCTCTTATATCTCTTGTGGACGTTGAGAGCGCTCTTAGCAATGCAGGCTGTTTGTGTGGAATATTTGCGCCTTTTATCTGATGGTCATTGCTTCCTGGTAGTAATTTGTCTTGGCTTGTTTTTCCAATTGATTTTTGTTTGATTCCACCTTTTCCATTTTACATGCTATGTGTTTATATTTATTTTCAAGTGATTATTCCCGTAATTATTGCTCACCTGTAGGTTATGTTTAACTGTGCTAATTTTGCTCATTTTTTTTCTTTATTCCTTCTGTCTTGTATCATGTTTAAGTTAAATGGAAGGTGGCGTCACTGCCTTCCTAGTTTTAGTACGGCCATCGTCCGATAAGCTTAAATAGGGAATCTCACTCTCTGGAGGCGACGTTGTACCGCCTGCTAGGCCACCAAATCTCACGTTTGTTTTGTGAATATTAGCAGTCGCTGGACTAGTACCAGGTTCGAGGGTTGTTGCCTTTCCGCTCCCCTCAAGCGCTGAAATTCCATCAGTGCTTTTTCCTTGTCTTGATTCGTAGATCCTTCCCTCATCGCTTCATTCATACTGTAACCCTACTTTCCCCCACCCCCTTCACCACCATTTTTCTTTATTCTTAATTTGGATAAGACCATGAAGATGCCTGTCGTATGTTCATTCGCTTGACGATTATATTTACAAAGGTAAACATTCAGATCCTCGACAAAGTTTTTTCGTTTTATTTCTAATTAACTTCATTTAGAGGCGTATTTTGGAATAGGCATGTGTGGCGTTATCGTAGCCTTGCTTGAACAAAATGAAGTTTTGCATAAGTGTAAGATTTTCTCATTTGTTCACAATTAATTTTTCTGTTCCGAGAAATTCAGAAGCATGGGTGACTGTGCATAGGGCCCCCAATAGGTTTTTTTTTTAGTGATCATTTTTTTTCCGTACAATAGTATGGTCTTGGGGGGAAGAAAGGCTTCCGTATTTTGTGTCGGCTCTTTCCTTCTGGGTGTTATCACTCTTGTTACTCAGTTTGAGCGGTGGAGGGTGTTAGGGTCACTGCTGTTACTAAGTACCCAAGGGTTTATTTTGTTTCTTAACAGCTTCAGCCTCATGTATGAGAGGTATGATTTACAGCTTCGGACTGTCACTCGATGGGCCGGAGTTCAATTCCCCCGGCCGGCTGATGAAGAGTTAGAGGAATTTATTTCTGGTGATAGAAATTCATTTCTCGCTATAATGTGGTTCGGATTCCACAATAAGCTGTAGGTCCCGTTGCTAAGTAACCAATTGGTTCTTAGCCACGTAAAATAAGTCTAATCCTTCGGGCCAGCCCTAGGAGAGCTGTTAATCAGTTCAGTGGTCTGGTAAAACTAAGGTATACTTAACTTATGCGTTAGTTAGTGTATATATATATATATATATATATATATATATATATATATATATATATATATATATATATATATATATATATATATATAGAGAGAGAGAGAGAGAGAGAGAGAGAGAGAGAGAGAGAGAGAGAGAGAGAGAGAGAGAGAGAAAATAAAATGAATTTGTGTTCTTTCCTCTTTGTCCAACTCGATCCCTTAAAAAAAATCCAACTACGAGACTGGGTAAAAACACCCTTTAGGAGTGAAGAGCATTATGAAGAGCTTGATGGATGACTTTGAGAGAAAGAAAAGGCGAGCGAGAGAGAAAGGGGCTTCTAAGAGGGTTAAAAGCGGCAGAGTGAAACACAAAAAGGGGCGAAACCGAAGTAGGTAACGGTAGCCGATGATGGTTAAGGGACCTCACTTTGTCCGTTCGTAGGCCGGTTGTTTACGAAAATGTGGTCAGCTGTTGAGAGAAATGCGCTCGCTTTCATTGTGGATTTTTGATAGTAAACTTTGATAATGTTAGTTTTATATGGACTGAATAACTAACTGCTAAGTGAAGGCTGTGCAGTTTTTGTAAAAATAGAATGGCTAGTTGCTAAATAAAGACTGTTCATTTTTGTTTTTTATTTGTATATTTAAAGAATGGTATTTATATATTTAAAGAATGGTAAATTTGGTTCAAACATTATTCCGCCCACATTTTGTTTCTTCAGTTGTAATACCATAAGTAAACATAAAATAACTTCCAAGTTCACTTTTGTATTATAAACATCATTCATTTAGAAATGCATCCGATGCATCCAAGGAGTTGTTTCAGTCTGCTAAAAAGTTGAGTTTTGTGCAACTTGTTGTTTTACAAAGTGTGCCCTGACACACTATAGTAATAACAAGGAAATCCATTAACAATGAGGGAGGTATTACTCTTTTAGTAATTTTTGATGAAGAAGGCAGGGGGATGTGGTCTTTGTCTATTTTGCCTGTCTAAAGCATGATTGGTCGTTCTGGTAAACTTGGCGTTGTTGATTCGATAGATTCCTAATAGTGCACAATCAGGCCATCCGAATAATTCCCTTTGTTGATTTGCCCTTTGACCTTATGGTTGCGTTTGCTAAGTACGTGCACTGTGCTGTAATCGTTTTAGGCATTTGTTATGATTACATGTTGATTTTAAGAAATAATTTTAAGCTTCTCATGATGATGCTTACCAAACAAGGAACATAGTGTATGAAAAACTATATATATATATATATATATATATATATATATATATATATATATATATATATATATATATATATATACTGTATATACAGTATATATATATATATATATATATATATATATATATATATATATATATATATATATATATATATATATATACACACACACACATGCACGTATGCATGGGTGCACACTAACTTGTGATAGCAGTTGTAATAAGAGAATAGCAATAAATAACATGATCATCTGTTGCGCTGAATAAATTAGATGATTATGTTTGGTCTGCCTGTAGACGAAACAATGAATTTAATGCTCACTCGACATTTCACTTTCTCGTGTGTTGTGAGGACGTTGATAAACAGGAAACCGAAGTATGTGCAGGACTGGCGATTCTGTTGATCACACACCAGATTTCTTTTTCCAGTCAATTTAAACTTCATGTTTTCCTTGTTATATTTTACTGTACACTAACCGTGTAGATTTGGTCGTATGTTGTCATAACTGGTTAGATTTAACATCAGAAGGATTTTTATACATAGTCGGAAGTCTTAGCAGGAGTTCCAAATGCTTATAGTCTTCTCTGTCTTAATCGCTTATTGTTTACATTCTTCCCGTTATTGCTTTCGATAGCTGTTGTAACGTTAGCTAACTGCCATTCACTGTTGCTTTATAACTTGCAGTGTAGACAGAGACTGGTCACTTTATTGCGCAGTGACATTTCGAGTGTAACTGTTTTGATTAGAGAAGGTGTTTCGTATTGGTTGCCTGGAGCTAAGTATAAACCATCTCGTGTCCAATATTAGGTTTTGCTTAGCAGCGAAAGTGTGTTTTGGATGCTGTAGGCCAAGAACACCTGACAATTCCTCGTTCATAATAGTTTTTGTAGAACTGTGTATATATTTATTGATGATGGCACTTGTGGTGTTTTTGCTTGTTGATTGGGGACTCGTGGTTCCATTGCTGATGTATTTTTGTTCATCTTAGGCTAGGGATTAAATATACTGTATATATGTGTGTGTGTGCGTGTCTTTGTGTACGTTGCATACAAATATGTACACGAACGCTAGTGCGTGAGAGTGCTTGTGTACATAATTTAGATGTCTGTCTCTAATTGTAATTACAAGACATATGTTCTCGTGTCAGAAATCTCTGAGTATAAATGAATCTATGAGATGAATCTTAAAGAATTTTTTTTATTGGGTTGTTACAATTTTATTGCTACGTACAATTTCGATAATCACCGATAAAAAAAAACACTTTGTAGCACAGACACTTAGCTTCTGCCTTGCACCTCGGTTTGTTTGTGTTGCTGACGTAGTGTATCAGGTACTTTTGTTTTTGTAATTTGTTGTGGAGTTGTGGCTGGGGCTGCTGGCAGACGCAACGAAGTCCCCTCTCCCATTCCTTCCCTGTCTTCCTGGTATTGGCAGCTGCTGGCAGAAGTTGGCAACAGAGTCACGTCCAACTTCCTTTTCGGCTTTCTGTTTCTTTGCCGTTTCTCTGGGCCTTTTATTACAGCGAGGGAAACCTTCCCGCTAAGTTTAATGTTCGAGGTATTGATTCCTTATGGTTGCTAATTCTTTGGCTGGGCGAAGAAGTTATTTCAAATGAGACTCAGGCTTTTCGATGAGTTCTTATATTGCTGAGTAGAAGCTGCGCAGGATGTAAGAACGCCAGTCTTGTTCTTGAAATGTATATGTACATACACATACATACATACATACATACTTTTAAGTATGTGCATATATATATCTATCTATCTATATATATATATATATATATATATATATATATATATATATATATATATATATATATATATATATATTAATTTCTTTCCCTTTTTTGCATTAACGGGTGAAAAGACGAGAAACCTGATTTTACAGTTGAAGATAAAGTAAAAATAGTCATAAGTTCAAGCTGTAGGTGCAAGAGATAAAATGTGACTGTAAATGTAGTTAAGGCAGGTTATTGGACAAGAAAGAGGTGATGACAGGATATGTGGAGAAAACAGATATAAAATGGTTGCAGTTAAAGACATGGAGGTTAAAGAAGTTTATGTGGAGTATGAAAATTTACTGAGTGGTTCATAGAATTAGCAAAGTTTTTGTATGAGGTTAAGAAGAATTAATAAAATTATTTAGTGTTGTGATGATTAAATTAGAGGTTTAGTAAAGAAGGAGAAGATTATTTGAAGTGCATCTGCATGACAGAAGAGATCATGCACAGCTATACAGGTTGATGGATAAGGAATTCAAGAAATTGTGACAAAAATAGAAGAAAAGTAATAAATGCAGAAGTTTGTGTATAAACAAATACTTCAGGTTGTTTTACAGGATGTACATACAGGAAGAAAGGTTAATGAGCAAGTGGATCTCAGAGTAAGTTATGCAAATGGAGAAAGGCTTCCGAAAGGGAAAGCAGTCCTGGGTTTATGGATGTAAGTTGAAGATTTGTTGCTAAAATAGAAAAGAGCCAGAGTCTAAATGATGCCAAAGAAGTGGTTAGTGTAAATTTAAGAATGCTTACGAAAGTGATTATTGAGGATGTAAGGTAGGTTGACTGAGTTGAAGAATGGGAAGACACGAGTGGTTGATGGGATTACAAGCAAGCTGCCGTATTACAGTAGTAAAAGTGTGATTGATTGACTAACAGGGGTGTGTAAGGTATGTATATGTCTGTATAAGCGAAATATTTTTAAAGGAATGGATGAGAGAAATAATCGTTCGAATATTTTTTGGTAAAAGGTGTTGGAGGGCACAAGATTGTAGGAGCATAACGGTACATGATATACTAGGGAATGTGTTTGGTAGTTTAGATCAAGGTCCTTGGTTTAGATAATAAAACTAGAGACAGGAGTATTGATAAAGTAAAAAGATTGTGGTTTAAGTAGTTTAAAGGGTGTATCAGTCATGTTTTTTGTGAAAAAGTAGTACGAGATGTTTTTGAATAAAAGGAGTAAACTATGGTATATGGCATATAAGTACCAAGAAAAATGTGGCGAGTGGTCATGATCCACGATGTAGAAGTTCGTTCAGAGTTATTGAAGATTTTGTGATGGAATCTGTGCAAGCAATCTTGGCGCTTGCTTCAGTCTTAGATTTTAGATAGTTTGATCTGATAAGAGCAAGGCGACATGAGACATGTATTTAAATGACACTTAATGTGAAACATGCTCGAATATTTAGATAGGAAGGTGACTGGTCTGGTATAAATTTGGGTATGAGACGAGGGTGAGTTATGTCTCCTTGGCTCTTCTATATCTTGATGAATGCTATGATTGAAAAGTAAGAGAAAGTACGTCAAAGGTAGAATGAAAATTGTGGTATAAAAATATAAGTCATGAATGGAACGTGGATTAGCTTATGTTTGCATAATACTGTTGGTGGGAGAGTGAAGAGAAACTACAGACTAGTGAAAGTGTTTGCAAGAGAATGAGACAGGAAGTGAATGTGAGCAAAAATAAGGTATAAGGGTAAATGGAAATTAGGAAGATAGAGCATTGAATGTCAGTGTGGACGGTGGAATAAGGGCAGCAGTTAACTTGTATAATTTTTTTAGAGTAGATGCAACAATATGGTAGGACGAGAAAGAGCTGACAGAATATGTTCAGCAAGGAGGGTAAGATAGTGTAGCCATAAAATCTGGAAAAGAATTGAATTGTCTGTTAAAACTATAGTTGGAATTTATGAATGGATTGTTGAACCATATTCTCTATTTAGATGGAAGTTATGTGAGTGTGTGGAATTAGAATGGAAGAGAAAAGTTGAAGCTTTTGAAATGAGCTGGTTGCATAGTATATGTGGCCTAAGAAGAATTAAAAGAGTGAGAAGAGACGCGTGGAATTGGTAAAAAGTTAATGTAGGTGAAATGATTCGTCAGAATGTTTCAAGATGGTCTGGTTTTTTGTCATGAAAAAAGAGAAGGATAAATTTACGTGGTATAGAGGATACTGAGAATTTTTAATTTTCCAGTGAGAAGTATTAGACAGTATTGTGCCCGTCATTTTGTTTCTTAAGCCAAGACCTCCTCTAGTGACTTTGGTTGAAGCCTGGAAGCCGTTAAGTTGCAGCGTCAGTCCTCGATTATAATCATATTTCGTGAGAATACTCAGTAAGGCTTTGCAGATAACGTTTAGGAATAAAAGAAAAAGAACTGAAGAAAATTGATGAATATTCTTGGTGTGCCAGTTTCACAGTACCATCAGTCGAAATATCTGGGACTGTGGAACAATGCAGAGAAGAAAGCCTTTTTCCCCCCACTAATTCTTCGTTAATGGGGTCAGCGGAAGAAGGGATTCTAATTTATGTACCCTTTAGTGTGGATAATTAGGATCGGTAATCAGGATAAGATGATGTACAGATCCCTCTACTAATGGCATCCGGGGAGAGAGAGAGAGAGAGAGAGAGAGAGAGAGAGAGAGAGAGAGAGGAAGGTTTCTTGATTACGATGATTTATTTTATATATTCATTACGAGGTGATGTTAAGAATCATGTGCATGCGATATGTTTCAAAAAACTGACCAAGCATGCTTATTATACCTATATAGCTAGCTCCAATATTTAAATGTATTTATCAGTTGCGGTATGTTCATACGATACAGATTGCGTTATTTTTTTTTTTATTCAAGCAAGAAATTGGAATTTAACTTTTAAGTTTTATTTTTATATTGATTGTATAGATTTTCGCTTTGCTCTATTGCCCAACTTTTCTGTTTCATTCATAAACTGATAAAATTTCGCATTTCATTTACATATTAAATCTTCGTTTTCATTTACACACTGTACAAAATGTCTGTTTCCTAAAATAGCCTAAATTTCCACAGTATTGGGCAATTCTCGTTCAATGTTTATTTCGGTTACTTCAGGTCTGTGAAATTTCCATTTTTATTCTCCCATTCCAACGTATGCATATTTTCTTATGCCATATTTCCCTTAAGTGTACTTTATCATTTGAATTTAAAATTGACCTTTAATTTACCTCGATTCCTAAATTATATGGATCTCAAGTTTTTTCAGTTTTACCTCAGGAATTTGTTCTTCCAGGTAATTAATGTAATCAACCATTTTATGTCCCAGGGTTCCGAATGATTCCAGGGTTTCAGCTTCAGTTTTATATTCTCAGGGTTTCTGTTGGTATTGCAGTGTGCAGTTGGTCTTGTAACATTTTTGGCATGCTTTTAAATTAGTTTAAGGAAATTCAATATTTATGTTCTGAACTGATATTCATCTATATTTTGGAATAACACTTTTTCTGTCTTCCCATTGAATTTTCATCTTTCGAAGTGACCAGCTATAACTGGACAAATTGAGGAACTGCATATCTCATTACCCTGTCCAGTATCTCTCTCTCTCTCTCTCTCTCTCTCTCTCTCTCTCTCTCTCTCTCTCTCTCTCTCTCTCTCTCTCTCCTGACTACGATTTCAGAACAAATATCTCTCGAGAAGAGAGTAGACAGAGGGAAGGCTGAGAGGGAGGGTAGCCTGGGTGTGCCTGTACCATTCGCTTGTGATCAATTAAGTGGATTGTTTGCTTTGCATCGCTCGTTCATCGTTGTTCGTTTGAATGGGCAGTTTCTGAGCTGCGATATGAGCCCGATGAAGGATTCAAGTGGGCAGGCTCCCACGGTATAACCTTGGATTATTTGTATATACACGTGTACATGTATTTATGTGTTTGTGTTAATTTGTAAGTTTGTTTGCAATATGCTGATAAATATTTATATGATTTTCTTTTTTTCTTTAGAAAGAATGAGGGTATTTCTTAATGCAGTTTATTTTAAAATAAGGTTATTTGTGTCCCAATTCCCAAGGTTGATTCAAGAAGCCTTGTAAGATTGTGATTGATATTTTTTTTTCAGAATGCTTACGTTGATTGTTATTAAATGCTGTTTTAATGTAATTTTTGTACTCATGTCTTATATTTCTCAATAATTATACATTCAGATGTTTCATTCATAAATCTACAAAATCCTGGTGTGCCAATAATTGTCATCCTTCTGTAAAGATATTCAATTGGTTAGCTCTTTAAAGCAGTGACTCAACATTTTGCCAATGTTATTTCTATTTGAACAATGATTTACTTCTTAACTTTGTTTGCTGTAGCTTAGTTGCAGAATTTTACTTTATTTTATTTATTATTTTTTTGTTTTGGTGGTGAGTTTGCATAAACCTTTGTACTTGCGGCAAAGTACAAACCTCTCCAGAGTTTTTACCAATGTATTTTATTTCTTTTCATTTTGGCAGCCGCTTAAATTTGCTACATAGTTATTAAATGGGTATTCCTGTTGTCTCAGCAATGCTTTCAGCAAATAACGGAAAATCATATGTTCCTGCACACACACACACACACACACACACAACATTTATGATATATATTTTCTTGAACTACAGTGTTCATTATTTTTCCATTTATTTCATGAACTACCATTTGATTTTTTTTTTACCACTCACATACCGAAGACGTCAGGCTATCCGTTCGAGTGGCATGAAGTTTTATGTATACTGGATAACCATCTTCATATTAACAAGATTCTCATATTAAAAGCAAAGAGCAACATGCTTATTACAGTCTTTACATTTAAAGAAAAATGATTATTTTGTGAACATTTCATATAATATAATCAGTGGATATCACTGACAAGTAGATCGTTTAACTTATAGCAATTAAGAATCTAAGAAAACAATTTTTTTCTTGGAATTTACAACAGATGCTGTAAGGTGCTAACCGAGGCATCAGGTTCTTTTTAAGCACTGAACTCTACTTCATAAACGCCCTGATAAAGAAGAAATAAGTGAAGCCATGCAGACTGTGAGAGGAAGTAGTGTCTAAGGTTCCTTAATAGAGTTCCATTATATGATTGGTGTCTCAGGAAGCGTCCTCAGTTCGTTTTATGTGCTTCTAGAGCGTTTGGCTTTATTGGTATGGGTGGGCGTAGCTGTAACAGACTGGCACAGAAACAACCATACATAAAGGAGACTTGAGATTATAGTGGGAGGCAGTTAGGCAGAATATAGTGAGAGGCAGTTTGGCTAATATACATAGATAAAAGTACTATGGAAGTGCTAAGAATTGAGAGGGGGAAAAAGTGGATTGATTCAAATCCGAAGGAAGTTACAAAAAAGAAAAAAACGCTCAAACTCAAAATTATGGGAAATCAAATCTTAAAGGAATTAGCAGCCTGTCTGGGTTTCATTCGATATGCATTGTATTGTATAGGGTAAAGACGTGTCCCACATATATATAAACTACGAAAGTAGGTTGTGTTTAATCGCCAACACATGACTGTTGACGCAGACATATTAGCTAGATCCGTGTTATGAAGTCGAATAGGATTTATGTTGATAAGTCTGGAGGTGTTTTGATATTGTCATCGTACTTCATTTTCTTTTCTCCATATTTGCTGCTGGAGAATTTCGTGTTGCTAGGAGTGATCGTTTAGGGAGAATTCGCTGGATATGTTGTGTAGGGCGTCTTGCTAAATTAGGATATATTTGAGGAACCAGTTTCATTCATTTGCCTGTTTGAGATTATTTCGTCTTTGTGGAAGATATTCATGTGTATGTTAGGATAAATGTTCTTTATTTTTAATTTGTTTCATGAAAGATGAATATTTAATAAAGAGAAAAGTGTGGCAATTACTGACTGTGGAAAAATAACATGATTTAAAGATTCTTAGACTATTTAATTAAATTCTAGACAGTCTTTCAAAATATAAAGTCGTCATTATTCATTTGTCAAGACTTGCACTGCTTTGTTGCAGTCGTTTTGCTACGTGATTGTTTCTTTGTAAGATTAGATCGAAATTTTATTGATTTTGTTCGGAATTTTTTTTATATTGCCTGATGGCTACGACAGGTGTTTGAAGGTTTGCACACAACGTTTTAAAAAAGCTGTACTAGAAAAGAAATTTTTTAAGAGAATTATTTTTAAAGACATAATCAGTATCATGTGAAACTTTTCATCTTCCAGAGATACGGAAGATTTTGGTATATTTTGCTTTTCATGTTGTGATATACCAGAGATATGGAAGATTTTGGTATATTTTATTTTTCATGTTGTGATATACATTTCAAGAAAGTTGATAGCCAAAATAAATCAGAATGTCCTTTGAAAGTTGGGGGAAAACGAGAGAAATGAGAAACTCACGGCTTATATAACTGTTTGTTAATATAATGATAGAGTTGTTGCAATCAAAAAGCTCTAAACTAGTCTTCTTTGAATTTTCAAAGAGGCGCCTTTTGTGTTGATTTGAATTTTAGGGGAAATGAGAATGTAAGGAAAGTCTGTTGTGCGTCTAATGTCATATTTTTCGTTTTTAAGGAAAATCAAAGTATCCACATGGAAAAAGTGAATATCGGTCAATGTTTGAAATCTATAGACTCCTGTATTCGAAAAGGAACACCCGTTTTTTAAGGAGCCTTGTGGAGTATTTTTTTAACTGAAAAAAAGAGAGAAAGAATAAAAAAAAGTCCAAATTTAAACATTTTCTAATTTACCGTAAGTACCAGTCTTATGGGAACACCCAGAACCCACTGAATTTCGAGAACGAAAGCATTTGCCCCACAAAATGGGAAACTGCAGATTCCCCCTCCCTGCTAAATAAATAGGAAACTTAATGAGACGGGACGTCAGTTCTGGAATGCGTCGACTCCTTATTTATCCTAAATGTGTTTGCAGTTTGTTATTAAATATTTACGTGTTGGGAAACGTCATGTTATTGTTATGGGTCACACGGTGTAAGGGGTTGAACGTGAAAGGGTTGAAGGGGGATGGAACTACTATTGTTATTATTCAGAAGATGAAATCTATTTATATGGAGCAAGCCCACAGGAGCTATTGACTTGAGATCCAAGCTTCCAAAGAATTTGGTGTTCATTACGAAGAAGTAAGAGGAGGTAAAGGGAAAAAGAAAAGGAAGAGATCCCACTTATTGTAAAAGAAAAAATAAATTAATTAATAAATAGATAAAAATGTATTTTGCAGGGAGAATATTATTGGGGGAGTAATGCATTGCACCTTCGCTTGAACGTCTGAAGGCTGATTTCAAGATGGCATCGTATCATTAATTCATATATTTCACCTTCATTACGGCGCTGAATAATCCTGATGGGTTCCGGCGCTTGGTCTTCAAGACTTAAATTTCATAATCAGTCAATAAGGGAAATTGAATATATTAAAAAAAACAGGGGTTAGCCACGAAAATTCAGTTAGCGGAAATGAGGATAATTTTTAGATCGTATGAGATAATTTGATTAGCTAGACAGACATACAGATAGAGAGGTGGGATGAGGCTCTTGAAGTATCGGGTATTTGCGAATTTTCTTCGGCCAAGCCACCTTTGATATACTACATACAACACAAGATCTTTGTCTTCCGCCTTGAGTTTTTACTTTTTCACCCCGAATGAAAATTGGGCATTTTGATATTAATTTTAATAAAACAATTTTAAATGATTGATTAAAATCAGTTATTTTCACAACTGCATTCAGTGTTGTACAGATAGTGGAAATAAATATTTAAGTATACCTTAGTTTAACCAGACCACTGAGCTGATTAACAGCTCTCCCAGGGCTGGCCCGAGGGATTAGATTTATTTTACGTGGCTAAGAACCAATTTGTTACCTAGCAACGGGACCACATTATAACGAGAAATGAATTTCTATCACCACAAATAAATTTCTCTAAGTCTTCATTGGCCGGTCGGAGAATCGAACGCGGGCCCAGCAGAGTGCTAGACGAGAACAATACCAACCCGTCCAATGAGGAACGATAGTGGAAATACAGCTTGCGTTAGCGCATGTATCATGATGTTAATTTTCACTAATATCGGATTGGTTTCAGAAAACACTACGCTTAGTCGGAAAGACACTGTAAGTTCTAGAATTCGTCCAAGAGCTCAAGGCTTTCTGGGGTTATTGCTCAGAAAGTTATGATCTTGCTGGGTAAAAAAATGAGACTTTTTGCTTGTTCATATCCTTCGTAGAGTGTCGGTCAGTAAGTCATGGGATAAGGATGTAGGGCCATTTCCCATAGGAGTAAAGGAAAGTATTTCACTAAATGGCTGACATGTCGACAATGTCCAACTGTCTCTTGTGTAAGTGGAAGCGTCTATCCATCTTTCTACGTATACTAACCTTTTAACCAAATCTTCGTTGTATTTCGAAATTTCTCACCCTTTCAACCATTTTTACCATACTTACTCAACTTAAACAACAAATCGAAATACCTTCCATCTTTTCTTTCAAGTGCATTCAACATCAATAATTCACTTTCATAAAGGCAAGTGGACCTTTATATATTCCAAATTTTACTTGTGTATGTATATATATATACGTATGTATGTGTATCATATATATGTATATTGTATGTGTGTATGCTCGTGTGCGTGTGTATACACAAACACAAACTTTTTATGCTTACGTTTTATGCGTGCTGTAATTAATGAGATTATACGCCTCTAGAGTTTATGAATGAAAGTTCCGTTCCGTCTGGTGCTTTTGGCATACAGTGCCCGAAGAAAGTCTTGTGATTTTTTTTTTTTTTTAAGTGTCTTCAAACGATTTCAAGTTCTTAGAAGTCGCCTTTTATAGAGAGCGAGTGAGAGACTCTCCTCATATCTCTACGAGGTTCTTTGATACGATGCTGGTGCAGGAGAGGCCCCTCGTTTGTAATTTGCAGTGTAATTTCTTAATTCATCAGGTTGTTTCGTAATGTCCGTCCTGAATTAAGTCGAAACTGATATCATATCTTGGTTTGCATAGTCTTCATAACTTTGCATGTAAGAGTATAGGTTAGCGTGGAGCTGTAGAATGTAAATTCCATAGAGATTACTATAGTACTTGAAATTTTTAAAATCAGATACTAAGTTGAGTCGTTATGATATTTATATAATAACCTACTGACCTCCACAAGCTCAAGCATATTTTGAATTTGCTTTGATGAGACCAAATCTCTTAACTTTGCTTTGATGAGACCAAATCTCTTAAAGGATTATCCGTGGATATATTTTTTGTCATATGCCTCGTTATGTTAGGAATCTAATCCTACTCTCATTAAAAGGATTCATCTTCCTGTGTGATCATTATCTTATGTGGGAAATGCAGCAGAGGGCGAGTAAGGCAACACCGTAAGTGCCATTAAGATTTTCCCCTGCTGAGGAAGTCATGAAACTGGAGAGAGACGCCATTAAGGAAGGGGAGGTCGTTGCAAGGATGATGGAGCACCGGCAATGAAGCATTGATGCCGAGGGCATGGGAGTCGGGCTTAAGCCTTTTTATGTCGACTCGGAGACTCCTCTGTAACGGTTGCCTTTTGTCATTGCGTTGTTCAGGAACAGTTTAGTTGTTTGTGCGAGGGCTGTTTTCGTGAAATTTGTTCTTTAAGTAAAAGTAATTGCCCTAAAAGTAAGGTGTTACTTTGTTTTTAAGTCCAAGATCAGTGCGATCAGAAAATTGAAGACTGTTACGTACAGTCCCTTTATATATATATATATATATATATATATATATATATATATATATATATATATATATATATATATATATATATATATATATATATATATATATATATATATATATATATATATATACATATATATTTATATGTGTGTAAAACATACACATATATATATACATACACTCCAGCAAAGTTAAGCAACTTTTAGTCTGATTACTTATGAATTGTGACCACCAAGAAATTAGAGGTGCCGTCAGCACATAAACCTACTTAAGCATTATTATGGTAAGGCATAGGGCTGGCAGCTTCACCCCATCGGGACTTCCTGAAGACCAGAAGGGTAACACTCCATCGCGGCAGCCCTCCTAAAGTAAAAGAATGTGGTTGGAAAAATATATAACTATGCGTTCATGTTATTGTTATGTGTCTACAAATATTCTACTTCCAAAATTTGTTTTGCCTCCTTATTTAGGAGAATGACTCGCCATTTATGAGTCCTTCGCAAAACCACCCAGGAGCCATTATCCTCTCAATGCTTTCCTCTGTCCCGCTTCCTTTTGCAGGAAGCAGTAAGGAAGTAGAATCATGTTTGGGGTGAACTGTTTAAGGCGGAGAGGGCTCTGGGTATATAAGCACGCTCGTGAAATGGGCAAGGTCATGGCTTTGGATATGAGGAGGCAGTCTTGAATTGGGTACATGTTAGTGGGCTGTTTGTCTCGACTTTTAACATTTATACGTGTTTGTTTATTTAGGAAGAAATGAAGTGACGAAAAGAGGAAGTAGTAAGCTAGTTGTTTTATGTGCGTAATCGTTTCCATGTTCGTTTCGAGGACGGGGTTTAAATCAAGCATTGTTGAATCATTTTGAAAAGGTTCTTTTCAAAACTCATCGTATCTAGTCATCGGTACTCTTTGAATCCTCAAGGGGGTTCTTGATTGTTTGTATGTGTGTACTTAGGAAAAGGCTTACAATTGGCACTCGAATGTCCCATTGTTTATCGAATGGGTGGGCGTGTTTGAACGAAGAGGAAGGAAATTCTCATGACCTTGAATATATGGACAAGAAATCGCTCTCTTATGACGTTACTCAGGGCATAGTAAGATCCTTGGCGATCTGTTTTTCTTATGAATGGATTTATACAAATTTACAAATGTCATCTGGGTGGTTTTAATGAAGTCGTCAGTTAGCATTTTCAGTATCTAATGTCAATATATTTTGGTAGAAAATGGCTAGGAGAAGTATAATAGAAATTAGGATCATGTTGAAAAACTAGCGATATATCCAGTGCGTAAGTTTACTGTGGCTTGGGAATTTTCTCGCTGTTAGCTTTTGTTTTCCCACGTAAATTTTAGGTCATGTGTGTTATTGTAACGAATAAGTTACTCTCAGCGAGATATTTCTTTTCAGTTTGTTAGTATAACTCTCTCTCTCTCTCTCTCTCTCTCTCTCTCTCTCTCTCTTTCCAAGGTCAGCGTCCGCATAGTATCGCCGTTTATTCACCGAGTAAAGATAAATATGTGTTTGGGCTCATGGCTTATAGTAGAGATCCCCCTAACAACGTCGAACTATGTAAATCCTTCCTTTCCTCCAGAAGGTCACATGTTGTGTGTGTTTGTGTGTGCCTGTAATTAAGTACAGGATCGCCAGGGAATTGGCACAAGGAAGACGAAACACACACGAAACGCATAGCTTTGCTGGTGATGGGAATGTTTCTCTCTCTCTCTCTCTCTCTCTCTCTCTCTCTCTCTCTCTCTCTCTCTCGTTGTGCTTGAATAACAGAAATGCATTGTATTTCTGTTATTATATGTTATTCCATTTTGGCCTATATAATAGATTTGTGTTCTGGAACGTAATTGTGCTAGGTTAGTCTTGCATATATATATATATATATATATATATATATATATATATATATATATATATATATATATATATATATATATAATATATATATAGATATATATATATATATATATATATATATATATATATATATATATATATATATATTATATATTTATATATATATATATATATATATATATATATATATATATATATATTTATATATATATATTTATATATATGTGTGTGTATGTTTGTGTGTGTGCGTGTGAGTGTATGTATATATGCATAAATATATATAAGTAATAGCAGCTCAACAGTCGGTATTTTTCTTAATTCTATGAAGCTGGCGGAAATATTAATGTTCATTATGTCGTTAGGAGAGTAAAGATTCAGTAATTTATAAATTCAAAGCAGTCCGGACATTTTAGAACCCACATGTTGTTCTGATAAGCTACTACTCGAATTTCTTCTCCCAGAATTTGTATAAATAACCACTGTTCTGCTTTTTGTACTTGTTCTCCGTTGAAAATAAAACGGCGTAGGTTTTGAAACGTCCTGCGTACTAAATAAGTTTGAAATATGATTGGTGTGTGTGTGTGTGTGTAATCACGGAAAGAAAGGGAAACGTTCAGTCCTTTTATAACAGATTCCCTAATTTATTTAAGAACGTTTGTTTATCCAACATTTGTAAAAAAAAAAAAAAAGTCACTGGAATGGCACTTACTTTTACGTATATTAAGCGTGAATTTAACGGTAAGCGATTTTTTTTAGTATGATGTAAAAAGGTGGTTATATTGCGGATAATTATCTCACTTTCTCATGATTCCTCACAATATTTGTTTCTCTGTAGCTGAAAATTTATTATGTTGTATCATGAAAGAATTAAGTTAAATGTCTCATATGTATGCATATGTCTCTTTCGTGGCCCTATTTTACAACAAAGCAAAATCAAGGAACAAAAGTATGATTATAAGAATTTATAGATTGAACTTTAAATGGAAATTTTACACGCTTGAGAAACCGCCCTTTTTTGGAAAACACTTTGATGATTTTTTGGATTAAAAATGGGAGATTTTTTAATAATAAGTTGAAGAAAGAAACCCTTCCTCCTCCTCCTCCTCCTCCTCCTCCTCCTCCTCCTCCTCCTCCTCCTCCTCCTCCTCCTCCTCCTCCTCCTCCTCCTCCTATCATCTATGCTTCCCCAAAGCTACACCCTCACTTAATTACAAGAAG
>NC_089767.1:14877649-14890149 GCF_040412425.1 Macrobrachium rosenbergii
TTTACACATATTAGTGTACCAGTGCAATAAAGAATGATGATATTAATGTAGTTGGTGGTGAAAGAGTTAGACCCCAAGTTGGACGATAGCACGTCTCAGCTAGGGGTTTCTTATCCTTAAAATAGTGTTGTTTCACATAGTAGTTGCAGACAAAAAAATTATG
This sequence comes from Macrobrachium rosenbergii, assembly GCF_040412425.1. Lineage (NCBI taxonomy): Eukaryota > Metazoa > Arthropoda > Malacostraca > Decapoda > Palaemonidae > Macrobrachium > Macrobrachium rosenbergii. Next base: position 14,877,813 of record NC_089767.1, read on the forward strand.
GATTAAAATTGTGACAATATAAATATATATAAATATATATATATGTGTGTGCATATATATATACAAATATATACATACATATATAAACAGTGTATATTTATATAATATATATATGTATATATATATGTGTATATATGTATAAATATATATATATATACTGTATGTATAAATTATATATATATATATATTTATATGTGTATATATAAATATGTATTTATATTGCCACAATTTTTATCCATAATTTTTTTCGTCTGCTGAGTGTGTGCATGTATTTATAATCTTTGGATTTTATATAACAGATACTGATAAAACTATTGATCCTCGTATTTTATAATTTCTTTATTTAGACTGACAGAGTAAATGTTGTTTACTAAATACTGTACGCGTCGGGAGGTTTTCCGTTCGCTAGGGAACGTTATCGAACCTAGCCATGTTCCTAATGGACTAAATTTGTTAGAATATTTTGTATTTTGAAACCAAATAACCCGTAGTTAAGTCGAGTGGATTAGGGCTTTCTCTGGAGAGTATCCTTATGAAGCTTAATGGACGAAGATTTGCAAGAAGACTTATCAAAATATTCAGGTTTATTTCGGTTTTATTTTGTCCTGGCTATTCTTTGAAATGCCTTTGTTACGGTTTTTTTTTACGTGATGTATTTGTGCTCAGTTTGTTTTGCTTATTTTGTACATGATATGGATTAAACTGTTTTATGTGGACTTATAAAGGGTACAAAGACTAAGGCTTTCCAAGCACTAAATGTTAGAAGAGCTGCTCTTCTCATTGAGATAAATCTTCCAAACTTGTCTTTGAACAATTGCTATTGCTAATTGCAGTATTAGGCCCAAATATCCTGGCAAGTCACCAGTAAATTTCAGGATATTTATATCGGATACACACAGCTGTAATGGAGTTTGCTAAAGATTTTAAAAGTTTGATAGTTAAATCAACAGAATTAAATGATGTTACAAAAACGATTTAATCCCTAAAGTTATTAAAAAGAATTGTACAAAACTCGCTTTGCCTTACATTTTTTTTATTCCACTGCCATATCTGCGATAGTTTTATTGATATCAATTATATTACTAATATCAATAATATTAAAAAGAGCAAATTCAATCTTTTTAACAAGCAGTTGGAAGGTTTTTCCTGTTATAAAATAGTAAGAGAAGGAATATACATGAACTCATTAATAATTGCTTTGAAGGACTAGACAAAATTTTGCTCTAGAATTGCATTTGTTTTGATCTCGAAAGACTTGAGCTAGTAGGTCTTATTGACATGTGCCATGGGAGAGAGAGAGAGAGAGAGAGAGAGAGAGAGAGAGAGAGAGAGAGAGAGAACGTTCACCCCATTCCTATAAAAGGCAATCTCCCTTTCTCCAGTGTTTTGAGAAGGGAGGGATTTTGGGGGAGGCAAAGGCGCCCCCCCACCCCCAATCCCTGGTCTCCGTATCTGATGATAATTTCACGCGTGAAAGGCTTGGTGATCGGGCCTGCTTGCGTAGTTTTCAGCTGGTGTTTTTTAATGCCGATCTGGCTGGTTTATTCGTTAGTCGTCTCATGAGGCTGTTCATCATGGCCTCGTTTGCTTTTATGTTCTTGTTGGTACATATTTATGTAAGTGCTATTTGAAGAATGCTTTGCTCTTATTGGTATACTGAGTATATATATATATATATGAATACCATCGGTTGCGTATATATATAAACATATACTATAATATATATATATATATATATATATATATATATATATATATATATATATATATATATATATATATATATATATAAATATATATATAAAAATGTATGAAATACCACCGCAAAAAAATAAAGACCGGAGCAAGAAACACGTACAAAACATGAAATTAGTACCAATAATGATACAAATTGGACGTGTACCTCAAACGCTTTTCTTCTCATTTTCAGCTTTCATTTTTTTGGGGTGAAAAGTAAAATACCCGAAATTAAATATATGCCCGGAAACCGTGAGCACAGATTAACAAAAGTTATTCTTACAGTCTCCTTATTTGTTCGTGTGTGTGTGTGTGTGTGTGTGTGTGTAGATACACTGCTTGCTGTAATGAGTGACCCCGCTTCCTTTTGTTATGATTATGGGAGAGTGCAAGTTCCCACGTTACTTCCATCTCGCGTGAACCCTAAGAAATCGAAATGAATTAGCACTAGTGTTGTCTGATGCTTAGAGGAAGAGGGTGAGGGTTGTTGGAGTACTTGCAGACAAACGGGTACAAACGCAAGAGCCTCACCTTGTACAACGCCTTCCAGAGTAAACATCTCGGTTTCTTTATGGACTTCCGGTTTAGAAGGTTTGAATAGGGTGTTTTGTTTCTGTTTGCTCTGCGTTATTTCGGCTCTTGTCAAAGGCCGTAAAATAACCCTTCGTATGTGTAGGCACGCATGCTGTTGGAGGCGGCTATTTTGTTCTCGTTATTCTTCATATTTCCTTTTCTCGTTCGGCAGCTTTCTGTATTGTGTATTCTTTCACATAATTGTGAGCACTGTGTTGATTTTTGGATTTATGCGTATGTGGATAATGATAGTTTATGAAGTTTTCTTCGCCGCTTAACTTGCTGAATGGGTCACAATAAAAAATTTGTCCTTCGATTTGTGTTGTTAATACCGATTCGGCAGATCTGTATGAATATTTGAAAAAATAAGGAGACTGTAAGAATAACTTTTGTTAATCTGTGCTTACGGTTTCCGGGAATATATTTCATTTCGGGTATTTTGCTTTTCACCCCCAAAAAATGAAAGCTGGAAATTAGAAGGAAAACGTTTGAATTACACGCACAATTTGTATCATTATTGGTAATTAAATGCTTTACACGTGCTTCTTGCTCCGGTCTTTATTTTTTGCGATCACGCTATTTCTCTCATTTTTCACTGTAATGACGCACTTAATTATTTTTTAGGAACAGAAATCCTCCTTGTGGGGTAATAGATTTACTTTTATGTTTGAGAAACTTGGAAATTCGTTTTTCTACGCTCTGAACGGGAATTTTGGTGAGCATAGTTTTATGCATATGCAAGTCGTCTTAAAGAAAATATTACAAATATTTCGTCCATATAGGTGGACAAAGTATATACGTAGATTCTTATAAATATCACAAATAAAACTGCATGTAACTGAGATAGCATTTGTAGCTTCAGTAAATGTATAGTGTGCACTTATAGGAGCAAATGCAATTTGCATGCTCTTGATATATATATATTTTTTATATATTTCATTTTGCGTAAGTGATAACCAGTGACGTCATGAGATGAGACGCTCTGCTGGCTAAATTGAGGACTACGTCCATACTAACTGGCTCATTTCTTCCGTGAAATCCTTCGGAATTTGTGGAGTCACGATGACACAGATCGTACCATCGAGGCGTTTTCTTGTTTTATGTCTCTGTGTTCCTATCGACCTTCCCATTTGGGGTCCATGACCTCGTCATGCGGCAGGCACAACCGTTAATGGCTTTAACAGCTTTTGCGTCTTCGAGTGACATTTATTTGATTGCTCCGCTTTTCCTGTTTCCATTTTCCTGTTTTCGTTGGGGTGAGTGGTCATTTTTAACACCCACCCCGCCGTATGATTCAGAGAACACCCGTCTGGGATGAACAGATGGGAATACCAAGGTTTTCCCTACAGGAACCGATGACAAACTGAGCCGTCCAGAAAAAAATGGTTTATTGGGTAATAGGTGGTTAATTGATATTTATTAATAAGCAAATTATGTAGGGTACTTTATTGGAAGTATTAAACTGAACTTAAAATACGAAAATAATCTTCCTAAATCACTTAACGCGCGTAAAATCGCCTTTTCTTTCTAAATTCTTTCAGTTTTAATTCAGTGACGCAATTGTGTTCACGGGTTTTTTGAACGTCGTCCTCTGTCACCTAGTTAGAGAAGGAAGGTCAGGGCAGTGCGAGGTTTCGTATATGAACCCCTTTTTTCGGCTGAGGTTACAATGGGGTTGGGGTTTTTGCATGAGAGTTGTTAGATTTACAGAACCGTGAGGTGGCCGTATTATTTCTCACGGGTCATTTGAGTTTACTTTAGCGTTGTCTTGGCATTGTCTCGGGAAATAGTAACGGTGTTTTTTACGGCCCTACGTAAAATCTTTTCTAAATGGATTATTTTACTATTTTCTGTGTTGTTTTTACTATTCTCTATGATTTCTTTGCTCAGATTTGGGCGAAACATAATAGGAAAATATCTGAGAATCATAGACATTAGTCAAATCAGGAAGCAATGACGTCTGAGAATTATGAAGTAAAATTCCTAGGAAAATGAGTATCTCTCTGTCTCTCTCTGATGGAGCTATGTTCGTGTACGCCATTTCCAGATGGTGGAAAGGCTTATGTTAACGGAGACACACTGTCTTAATTTTTAGTTGGAAACCTATTTTTGAATAATCACGTGGTTTTCAAGTCTTATAATTCAGATCTCATTCGTGATCATCGATATAATCACGTGGTTTTCAAGTCTTATAATTCAGATCTCATTCGTGATCATCGATATAATCACGTGGTTTTCAAGTCTTATAATTCAGATCTCATTCGTGATCATCGACTCGAATTTTTTGTGTTTTCGGGCGTAGACATGTGTAGCCATTGTATTTTTCCACAAATTTGCCGGAAAAAGAATAATTATATGCAACAAAAATGACGGAAGTTAGGTCATGTAAGGGAACTTATTTTTATTGATATGAAACATTGAAATGTACTATGGTTAACTGCAAAAGGAAATGTACATTTATAATTTTCAACTTGTTATAATAGTCATTTTCAGGTTAGTGTTATAGTCAAAATAGAAACCATTAACAGAATTGTAGGAAATATATATTACCTTAGATGCTAGATGGTAACAAGGATTTTGTATGAAGTTCTTTCTTTTAGTCTTTTATTATCTTGGGTTGCTAAATGACATAAAAATTTCTTGTAATATAGAATTTTGATCAAGCCGTGATTTGCAATGACTGAATTATCCTTCCGGAATCTGTTAACCTTGTTATATTCAGGGTCACTGCGTAAGGTGAGGCAAGGTTATAGGAAGTACATTGCCTCCCAGGATATGGGAAAAATACACATCACATTTTCGCGTGATTGTATGACTTGTCGATGCCGTCTATTTCCTCCTTCTTTGTTGTTGTTCTCAACATTACAGGAATTATACGGTGGGAACTGTAATCAGAAATGTCACGGCTGTGTCGCTGGTTCGTTTTTGCTTGAAGGGTAAGTTGTAATTCCACGTCATATCACTAAAATGGCTTGTTTTACATATAATGGTCATTCTCTCTCTCTCTCTCTCTCTCTCTCTCTCTCTCTCACACACACACACACACACACACACACACACACACACACACACACTTGCCGTTTAGTGCATTGGGAATAAAACATTTGCAATATAAACTTTGGGCTCAGTTTTTAAAACTCGAATTACGATAGGATAGTGTTGTTTTAAAACTGTATCTGCTAAAATGAAGTAAATATCTCGAGTTGAATGTAAAGAATAAAGTTGAATCACTTTGAGGTAGGAAGTTTGTTTAGCCGTTTGTTCAGAGAGCGCTAATGCGATTTATGGGTTGGGATATCTGTCTTCGCTCTTAGATCTAGGTTTTGTCTAAACAGACTCATAATCTTTTAATTCTAGACTTGTGTTTGTTTTACGCTTTTTATTCTTGTGAGGATTGAACAGGACTTCCCAATCTCGTTTTTTTAAAGCTTCTCATAAATCAGGCCAAATTTTCTTAGACTTATTAGAACATTTTCTTATGCCGCTTTTACCATTTTATAAAAGTTACTGGTAATATGAATCATTTATGTTTTGTTTTCACATTTAGTTTTATACACGTGTTTAAAATACCGTTTCCCTCGTCGTTGGACTTTATACTTTTAATTTTTTTATTATGTGACAGATAGCTGGTTCGTAAGAATTTCTTTAATATCAGGACGCTAAACCTTGAGCTATGGTTGGCCAAATTCATAGCAAGTATAGAAAGACCAGTATGTCGTATGTTTGTTTCGGTATTGTGATCATTAAAATTTAAGCATGGACAGACTGTATTGTAATATGACGTCCTGCTATAGTTTAATAAGGGCTTTTTTATGCATTTATTTCGTTACCTTGACTTCCTTTGCTAGAGTCCCTTATAGAAATGTGGATTTCAGTCAGCAACAAAAACGTGCGCTTAGGTATATAGCGATTATTACTATGGAAAGATTTCAAGAATTTGCTGTCAGTTAGAAGTAAGAAGGAAGTAAGCTTTGTGAAATTACTAGAGGGTGTAAACATTTCAGAACACGATATACTCGTATGTAATACCTCTGACAGAGATCTGGTTCGGATCAGTAAGCGTTGTAGTCAGTGGATGAAATTGAATTTAAGCAAAACTAAAGCTTCATAGGTTAGCCGACCTCGATCCTGACTCCTAGATTATCATTCGCTTTGCGTTTTCTCTTCTAGTCCAAGCTAATTTCTTTATACATACAAAGATATATAATTTAATGCTGAAAGAAAATTATGAATTGCTCGTAAAGTTTCTCTTAATTGCAGAGGTGATGGCATTAATGATGCACATCACCAAGCCCCTGGAGCAAGAATGTTGGAAGTGTTCGTTTTTTTTCCCCCCCCAACTATGATGATTGCGATTTAGACTACTGTATAAAAGGATGATATCTTGTTTGGTCAACTTTAGCAAGGTTTACTTAAATAGAACTCCCATAAACTAGTTCGGGCTTCACGCTCTGTAGAGCATCAGAATCCTCATTTTATGAAAGGGTGCCGTGCTCAACACTGCCCATTGCCGGAATGTTTCCATTCCTTTTACTGAAAGCTCGTGGAATGACCGTCCTGGTGGTATTCGATTCCGATTTATCTCAATTTATTTTTTTATTTTCTCCTCTCTATTGCCCATACAATTAGGCAGTATATTCTTTGGTAGATTATGTTATTCATTGGTCATTTAGGCATGTTACAAAATTATGAATGTCTGCTCATTTTGGATAAAAGTAATAACAGAAGAAAATGCTGTTTTATTTCATATTATCCTCATTAGAATGTGCGATTTAAACAGTTACCTTTTTGTCATCATCAGTCTCTGAATTGGCCATTTGGTAAGTTCTCCTGTTCTTTTTTTCTGAAATGATTCAATAAATGTCCTTAAATCTTTATATAGTACTGAAATATTCCTTTATATCATTGCGTCTCATAGCCTTCAGTGTCCGAGTTCTCTAGCAACAGTAATAAAAGTGATATGGGTTGATGTTCCAAAGACATCGCATCTATACTCTGTAACGTTAAGATCTTACTCCGCGTGCTCTGTACTGTGCTGGTGAACATTTTTCATTCTGTGAGAGACTCTCTGTTGCACTTCAACAATTGAGAAATACTTCATTTAGGGGATTTTGATTCTGACCATCCTAATCGTGAAAAATTATCCATAATTTTTAATTTTGTTTTAAGGTCATAATTAATTCGTTTTGGATGTTTGATTTCCAGCCTTGTTTTCTTGTTTGAGCATTTCGACTTCGAAGTTCCCGAATGCATGCCAGTGTGATTGTGTGTTTGATCGTCTCTTATAAGCGCTTTGTTTTTTTACTCCAGTGAAATTCTCGTGTGGTCCATTCGTGACCTGATCGACAGGGGTAAGGAGAGATATTTTGGCCCCTTGTTTGGACCGTGGCGGGATGTTAAATTACAATAACAAGGACCTCCGTTGTAAAACGCCGCTGCGGTGGCCGAATGTGTTCGTCTGGCTGTTTTAATGCGTCCTGGTCCCGTCGGTTCGTTTGTGGGCGTGTCATTGTGGGTTCCAAGGTCAGGGTGGATGGGTGGAATTTTTCGAGACGTTGGTTTTGGGGTGGGTGGGAGGTGGATGAGTGGGTGGGCTGCCTTGTGTTACTTCCCTTTACTGGGGACTCTCTCTCTCTCTCTCTCTCTCTCTCTCTCTCTCTCTCTCTCTCTCTCTCTCTCTCTCTCTGTTATATGGTCTTCAGTGGCCTAAGGTCCATACCACAATGGGATAGCACCTAAACCAAATAATTTGTGCTCCCAAACCCACAAATCTTGTTCTTTGTGGCCTTGAACGACTATCTCAAAATTATTTTTTAATCGGTTGGGAAAAGTTTTTCATTTTGAATAATTGTCATCAGCTGTCAGGTTCTTCCGGGTGGTGTTTTTCATTCTTTTATTTGCATACATCTGCTGCTGTGGTTAATATTATTGGTGTCTCAGGATTAATTGAGCTACTGCTGCTTGTGGGGTTGACGATCAACTACTCGTCATTAGTAATGATGATCTTATCTTTTATCACTTAAAGGTTTCGCTAATTTTTGTTCCTTTTCTGTGTTTCAGGTATTTACCAGAGTGTTTCCTGTCAGCCCAGTTGTTCTAGTAAACGCGGTTCAGCGGTCTGTAACCTCTATTTTCGTTTTTGTCTGTAGAAGACCTGCATAAAATTTTGGGTCATGTGTGATAAGCGATTTAAAAAACGTGTTGCTCTTTAGAAATGGACCTTCACATCGCCACTACTCTTATTTTGACGTTATTTCATGATACGTGTCCTCTGCAGCAATTCTCTTGAATACTTTATATCAACATCAGAGGACCTGTAATACTGAAACGCTCTTGAAAATTGTCCCATAAATTCTTAGGAACGAAATTTGCTGGTAAGATTATTGCTATAAAACAACCAAAGAATCAAAATATAGGATGAATCAGACCTTTACATTTCTGGTGCCCTATTTGTGGTAAGTGGAAAATTGAACGCTGGGAAAAAGGCCTTGCATACGTAAGGGTATTCAAACCCTAATTTCCCTGGGTGGATCCTTGCAACTGCACGCAACCAGTAATGGATCGGCAGCGTATATAATGACATCAAGAAAGCCTCATACTGTTCAATACTAAAACTTTAGCTTTATTCCTGACAAGATTTCCTTGTGTATTCTCAGATGCTGATACTATAAAACTTGTTATATACGTCAACTGCTACGTTTGGGATTGCTTGTATAGTGTTGATGATTTCGATTGCGTTCCTTTTTTTACATGAATTTAATAATATCTTGTAATATAAAAAAAGAAGCTGTTTTATTCAAAGTGAAACGTATTATTTAGCATGTCTAGTTTTTGTTGTAGTTTGGCAGTAAAGATTGAGGATATTCTCTGGATTAGTTTTCCATATATATATATATATATATATATATATATATATATATAGATATATATACATATATATATATATATATATATATATATATATATATATATATATATATATATATATATATATATATTATATATGTTTGTTAAGAGAGAGAGAGAGAGAGAGAGAGAGAGAGAGAGAGAGAGAGAGAGATGTATATAAGTACAAGAACATTCACTTTTCCAGCTAAAAAGATACATGCTGTAAAATGTTTATCCTAACAATGTCATGTCGATTTTCCTTTTGTGATTAATTGTATATTACAGTAATTAGATTGGTGAACGATGATTGTCGACCATAAGCTGAATATTATCTCTCTCTCTCTCTCTCTCTCTCTCTCTCTCTCTCTCTCTCTCTCTCTCTCTCTCTCTGAGTATTTTTGATGCCCTTGCATCTCTTCTATGATTTCACTTGGCAGTACTATAATCCCTGAAACACGTGTTTCTAAACAATGTATGTGGTGCAGATGTTTGCGAGAGTGGTTATTAATTGCATCATGTTGAGCTGGATAAAGTTTTAGGTAAAAAAGGATAGGAATTTATGTCGGTTTTGCGCTCTTGACGATATTCTTTGTGTATTTTTAAGATTTTTTAGATAAATCTTGTTAATTGAGATTCTATATTTGCTAACTTCCTCTCAAAATAAAATTATTGTTTTTTTTTTAAATATTTTAATCATTGCATCATTATGTAGAGTATTTTACTATCAATATTTTTATCATTGCATCATTATGTGGAGTATTTTACTATCAATATAAAATAAAAAAAATAACCTATTAATCTACATTCCTCATCAGATCACGTCACATCTGTTGTTTTAGCATTTGTGCATTTCAGCTATCAAGCTTTTCTAAGTTTTCAGAAGTTTTTATTTTGTCACTTTAGTTCATAAGTATGAATTACGACGTATTACATTCCACATCAGATCACATCACATCTGTTGTTGTAGCATTTATGCATTTCAGCTATCAAGTTTTTCTAAGTTTTCAGAAGTTTTTACTTTGTCACTTTAGTTCATAACTATGAATTACGACGTATAAGTCCGTTTTATAGAAGCAGGTCCGGTGACCTCCCCTTGGCGTATGTCTGGCAGAGTTATTGCAATTTGTTAATTCTGAGCTGAGACTTGCATGGGATACTTCATCTCATCTTTCCCAAACACTGTGCTTGATACTAAATTCTTATCATCAGCATCATCTACTGAGAAGCTCAGCAGCTGTGAAGAGATGAGTCGCGGATAAGATTTTTGCTGCCGCGGTTTTGCAAGGTTACGTGTGTTTGTTTGTTGGCGTTGGAACATTGTCTGGTAGATGATTTCATCGGTGTTGATTAGCAAGTCTTGTGGGATCTGGAATGTAGATTAATAGGTTATTTTTTATTTCGTATTTTGCATAGTCTAACGATGTTATGTTCTTTACCGTTTAACGTCAGGAATGAAGTTGATATAAATATTTATTTATGTATATTTATTATTTCTACATTATGGTGGTTCACGTAACATGGGACGCTCCAGAGAAAAATAACACGTTGGTCACTTTCATACTTTAACCACAGAATCATGGATGATACTCCTGTGTAGTACAACTTCCACAACATTTGTTGCTTCATACACCTACACAGAATTTATATCACCAGTTTATTATGTACCATTTAACCCCTTGGAGAAGGTGGCGCGACAAAGGTACAGACTTCCAGTTTCTCAGCAAGTCTTTAGGAATGAGGTTGATAGCCCCGTGCCCTTTTCTTCACTTTAGTACCAATTTACAACAGGGTGGATGGGGTGCCGGTAGGCCAGGATGGAACCATGAATATAGCAAATATAAGCCGAGAGTGAGATATATAGAGTATATATATATATATATATATATATATATATATATATATATATATATACAGTATATATATATTATATATATATATATATATATATATATATATATATATATATATATATACACACACACATTAGCTCAGTGGTTTCAATTAAGCCTCTCACCACGAGAGACCGGAGTTCAATCCTACATACGGGAAACAACTTGACCGTGGTGCTCCAGTTGCTCTAACGGTCTAACCATTGATATAGTTACTTGGTGATTAGTCGATTGAGGCCCATCATTTTTAAGGGTTTATATATACTGTATATATATAGATATATACATATACATACATTATATATATATATATATATATATATATATATATACATATATATATATAGAGAGAGAGAGAGAGAGATACTTGTAGAGTTGTATTGCAGTTAAGAAAAGGTCATAGTAGAAAGTTTGTAAACATCATTTTTTCTACCTTTTCTTTTTGTCTGTTTATTTTTACAAATAGATAAGGCTGTAATGGGTGTGCACTTTTAGACTTGGATTTTCCTTTCTCTTACAATGTGAAGAAAACGGATGTGCGTTTATTCCCACGGGTTTCAGCAACATGAGAAAATAGATGTTAAGGAACGTGCTTGAATAAGAGACTATGGAAAGCAGAACCCATAAAGAAGTATTTCTTGTAGTTATTGTGTGTGACGAAACCGTATAATCTCTTTCCCAGTTAATCTGTGTCATATGGTAGGGAAATTTCCCATCCCTTTATTTTTTCACCTCACGCTGTCAAGTAAAATGGAACTTTCCATTCCTACCCCTTCTCTCTCGTTTTTATTACGTTGTTATGTTTATATTTCCCAAATATGTATAAAGCGAAAATGCTTTCAGACAGTTTGCTTGTTTGGGTGATTTTATTATATCGTGTAAAGTTATTTAGAGGTTTTATTTTCTTCGGCTTTGACGTTGAAAGTTTAAGTTTCGTAGGTGTCATAATATAGCTGTTAATTTCAATAGATTGTTTTGTGAAATTCTGGATTTCCCATTAGACCTTTGTAAATTTACTCCTTTTTTCTAACCGTCTTTTCAAGGATACATCGATATCTTTTACATGCTGGGATTCTGTTGAAAATGTCCTTCATCTTTTATTTGATTTTATTTTTATCATTATTCAAGGCGTAACTTACTCTGAAGTGTATTGAAGGTAACTATTAAAGTTTTATCGTATTTTTCAGTGTTCTCCGTTAAGAGCGGTAGCTTTGAAGATAGAATACTATGATTTCCCTGTCATTAAATTA
>NC_089767.1:14895149-14927649 GCF_040412425.1 Macrobrachium rosenbergii
GGGTGGGAGATTAGACAGGACGGTTGTTCGTGGCGAATGTGCAGCTGGTTCGTGATTATGATGATGATGATGACGGGGAGAATGTTGGCGATGGTGAGGATGGTGCAATTGCAGCAGAAATGGGAAGGGGTGATACATCGAGCATCGATAAGTGGCGCTTGTGACTTTGATGTAACTCATTTACCTTGTTTATCGTTTTCCGTTTCGTTGTGTTCAGTAATAATGGTGATCTTATTAAAGAGTGAATCATCATTGTCATTCCTCTTAAAATGCCAGAATGCTTCGTTTGTTTTAAATTTTGCGGTTTCACCATAGCCAGTAAAAGTGTTTTAATGTACGTTTATTATTGTATAAATAAATAATAATGATAATTATTATTATTATTATTATTATTATTATTATTAGTGATAGCAATAAAGTATAATGATTGTTATAATACGTGTTGTTATTATTATTATTATTATTATTATTATTATTATTATTATTATTGTTGTTGTTATTATTATTTACCTAATACAAAGTGTTTGCTTGAAAAATGTACTTTAATTTTACGTACTCAAAAATTACAGGAATGAACTCACAGGGTGTTCTAACACGTTTCGTTTTGAATGTGAAGTGATTTGAGCACTGCTCCTTTCATCTCCACAACCATCATAATTGGCGATATTATCTTGTACAAGACGGACTTCTAAGTGAAATTTAAGTAGTCGGTTGGAAGAAGAGTCTCCCAGCTTTCCTTGAGTGTTGGTAGGTTCTGTTTTCTGCGCTAAGTATTTTGTCTTTCCGGTAACTAGTGGGGAAGTTGCAAGTCTCTTGTTAGAATTTTTCTTTAAGGTTCTTTGCAGAGTCCCGTCGGCCCCTAGCAGCAACCCCTTTCATTCCTTTTACTGTGCCTCTATTCATATTATCTTTCTTCAGTCTTGCTATCCACCCTCTCCTAACAATTGTTTCATAGTGCAACTGCTTTGAGGTTTTCCTCCTGTTACACCTTTAAAACCTTTCTACTCTCAATTTCCCTTTCATGGCTGAATGACCTCATAGGCCCCAGTGCTTGGCCTTTGGCCTAAATTCTATATTCCCTTCCCTATTTTAATTAAAGAATTGTTGGTCATTTGGGTTCTCGTATTATGTAAGGGAAACTCCTTGTGAATGAAAAGTTTTAATTGAGTTATGCATTTAATTATTTCCTGTTGTATAAATAATGGTTTTAGTTAAGGAACTGGTGAAAAATATAAAGAAAAACTCATGAATCAGAGATTGGAACTTCGGAGACGGTATTCCAATTAAAATATCAATGAATTAAGTCAACAAAACGATAATAAAACAGGAAAAAAATTATGTTGGTAATGCAGTTAAGTAACAGTGGAAAAGAGAAACAAAGTCTAATGAGGCAACCAAGTAACATTAAACTGATGGTCGGTATTACTCACTTGCTGACAATGCTCTGTTTAACAGTGATGTGGTTCTCCCACTCCTCGATTTGTCTGTTGGCACGAGAGCAGTTATCCTGTTATCTTTTGTTTCCCCAACAACTTTTCTCGTCTCCTGCTTCACGTCTTTATTTACAGAGTGTCCTCGCCTGTTGTAAGAGGTGCCACTATAACCTTTTCTTTATCCTTGATGAGCTAAATTGTCAGAGGCAAGGAGATGGCTCGGGATTGGTCGATTAGGAACTCCCGTTCGGCGAATTAATTTGGACGCCGTCCATTTCCGAAACTCACTGGGCTTTGCTACTCAGGTGACTCTGCATGTGCTTTTGTGAGCACACACACACACACTATATATATATATATATATATATATATATTGTATGTATATGTATGTATGTATGCATGCATGTATGTATATATACCCTATATATATATGTATGAGTGACATGTAAACCTACCATACGGTCTCTGTATTTCTCTCGCTGATAGTGATAAGTTTGTAATTATGCTTAGCATAAGAATTTCGTTTATTCCTGTCAGGAATCTTTGGCACTCAGATGACCCCGGAAGGAGGCCACCGTGTTGATGATTCCCGATAAATTCTTCTATTATTTGTTTTGCTAGAGATGAGGATTAAAATATAATTAATTAAGTGATGAATTTTGTTATCGTGTTCTAAATAAGATTCACAATCGTTTCCTTATAGGCTAGTAGTGCGGTTTTTTCCGCGTCTTAGTTGCTTTGCTAACTTAAGGTACTGTAGGTTTATTTTTTCTACTTATGACATCTTACCTAGAAAAGCTTTAAATGGAGGAATATGCATAATGACGGCCTATTGTAGTATTTCTTTATACTTCCTTTCCCTCCCCCGGGGTAGAAACACACTCACGTGGGAATGAAAAAAACAAACTTGGATCATCTGTGAGTTTTCACCGAGATTCTGAACTGTCTTCCGCAACACCGTATCTTACTCGGCATGGATCATATTTCATTTGCTGAAAAATCTCAGTTGGTGTCTGCAGATTGTTTGGCTTGATGTGTCTCGCTTTTCTTTTCTTTTTGACTGTATCGTAGGAATTAGGAATTAGGCGTAGGGTTTCTCTAAAAAAATTTTTAGAATACTGTACGTCATAATATCTATATCGTTTATCAAAAAATGTTTGAGAGTTAATTATAGCTAATTAAAGTGTTTATTGATTGCCGATTCTGAGTTTACTTTATTTCTAACATGGTACTGGACTTTAGTCCAGTTCTGCAGATAAGCCAGCCTACAAGAAAATCAGTTTTGTAGCCATCTCTTAAGTATGCAGTTGGTGTGCAGAATCTTTTTCTTGCATTCGAGACATTTTTTACATATAATTTTAGGTAACTTATGTTATTCAAGGTCCGTAACGACGCAAACGCTCTTTTTAATTAAATAAACCTAGGTCGTAAATCCTACGAGAATCTAGTTTTAAGTATCCTCAGATGTGGGTATAAGGGACAGTTGTTAGGAGAGAGAGAGAGAGAGAGAGAAAGTCATTCACAAAATAACCTTCGTAAATGAAAGCGTGACACTTCCTTCAGATGTGCGTACGGAATGAATGACCTAGTGTGGTCCGGCTCTTGCAGAACCTTTCTTCAAAGGCTTCTTCCCCTTCAGGAAGTGGATGATGCCCTATCTGGCTCTGGGAATGTCAAATTATGCGGAAGTACCGTCAGAGAAATTGAGGAAAAGAATTCCTTAGAGTCCTCGTTGTGCGTGTTTGTCTATTTTTTTTTTTTTTTTTTTTTAAGAAAATGAGAGGAACCCTGGTCTGGTAGTTGTCGCCCCCCCCCAAAAAAAAAAAGACTAGAGCTAATATTTGATTTTGTTCAGATGGATTAAATTTTGCTTTAAACAGTTTCTATGCACGAATTATTATTATTATTATTATTATTATTATTATTATTATTATTATTATTATTATTATTATTATTATTATTATTATTATTATGTGCTTACACTTTATGGAGCAAGTCAATCTCATAAAGGTGCTGAGAAAACTTCCAAAAAACAAAATATTCTCATGAAGGGAAGAGTGTATATAGGAGTATAATCAGTTGTATCAAATGACGTTGTTCGAATTGAATGTGTATGATCAATAACAGATAAAAAGTAGATAAAATGCTAATTAACTTTTGGACTAGTGAAATCTGACTCAGGTGCGCGGGATTCTGCCTCGAATTATATTAACAAAAACTTCGAAATTAATCCAATCTGCGGTTTTTGTTGGACCAGTGAAAATTACTCTAGTACGTGGTGTTTTTCTCTCACAGTGTTGGTACATAAGACTTTGGAACATCCCGTTTCCGTATCATGGTCATATTTTGTCTCTAATTTAAAAAAATAAACATGCTATTCACGATCGAACTCTTAAGGTGAATGAAACTCACTATAGAACATTTCAGATCCGACAAAGGCTTTTGGGTAACTTCACGCTCATATTTTAATGATATGTGACCTTAGGACCCCGGTTTCCCGATATTGGCCCTAGGAAAACCTAGGTTCGTGGATATGTGGCCTTAGGAGAGGTATTCTCAGTTTTTCGGATATGCAATCTTGACAAAAATATTCCCAGATCTCCGGATATTTAGTATTAGGAAAAATTTTCCCATTTTTCTTAATATGTATCCTTAGGAAAAATATTCCCAGGTCTCCGGATATGTGGCCTTAGGAAAATTATTCTTTTTCCTGATATGCGGTTTTAGGAAAAATATTCTCAGTTTTCGAATATGAAATCTTAGGAAAAATATTCCCAGATCTCTGGATATTTAGTATTAGGAAAAATATTCCCAATTTTCTTAATATATAACCTTAGGAAAAATATTCCCAGGTTTCCGGATATATGGCCTTAGGAAAATTATTCTGTTTTCCTGATATGCAGTTTTAGGAAAAATATTCGCAGATTTTCGGATATGATGCTTTAGGAAAAATATTTTTCAGATTTCCGGATTTGTAATCTTAGGGAAATTATTCTCAGGTCTCCGGATATGTAGCCTTAGGGAAAATATTCCTAGGTTTCAGGATATTTAGTCTTGAGAAAAATATTCTCAAGCTCTCTAATATGTAGACATAGGAAAATTATTTCTAGGTTTCCGGATATTTAGTCTGTGGGAAAATATTCCCAGGTTTCTGGATACGTAGTCTAAGAGAAAATATTCCCAGGTATCGGGATATCTAGTCTAAGGGAAAATATTCCCAGGTATCAGGGTATGTAGTCTAAGGGAAAATATTCCCAGGTTTCCGGATACGTAGTCTAAGAGAAAATATTCCCAGGTATCCGGATATCTAGTCTAAAGGGAAAATATTCCCAGGTTTCCGGATACGTAGTCTAAGAGAAAATATTCCCAGGTATCCGGATATCTAGTCTAAGGGAAAATATTCCCAGGTTTCTGGATACGTAGTCTAAGTGAAAATATTCCCAGGTATCCGGATATCTAGTCTAAGGGAAAATATTCCCAGGTATCGGGGTATGTAGTTTAAGGGAAAATATTCCCAGGTTTCTGGATACGTAGTCTAAGAGAAAACATTCCCAGGTATCTGGATATCTAGTCTATGGGAAAATACTCCCAGGTTTCCGGATACGTAGTCTAAGAGAAAATATTCCCAGGTATCCGGATATCTAGTCTAAGGGAAAATATTCCCCGGTTTCCGGATACGTAGTCTAAGAGAAAATATTCCCAGGTATCCGGATATCTAGTCTAAGGGAAAATATTCCCAGGTATCAGAGTATGTAGTCTAAGGGTAAATATTCCCAGGTTTCCGGATACGTAGCCTAAGAGAAAATACTCCCAGGTATCCGGATATCTAGTCTATGGGAAAATACTCCCAGGTTTCCGGATACATAGTCTAAGAGAAAATATCCCCAGGTATCGGGATATCTAGTCTAAGGGAAAACATTCCCAGGTTTCCGGATACATAGTCTAAGAGAAAATATTCCCAGGTATCCAGATATCTAGTCTAAGGGGAAAATATTCCCAGGTTTCCGGATATGCAGTCTAAGAGAAAATATTCCCAGGTATCGGGATATCTAGTCTAAGGGAAAATATTCCCAGGTTTCCGGATACGTAGTCTAAGAGAAAATATTCCCGGGTATCCGGATATCTAGTCTAAGGGAAAATATTCCCAGGTATCGGGGTATGTAGTCTAAGGGAAAATATTCCCAGGTTTCTGGATACGTAGTCTAAGAGAAAATATTCCCAGGTATCCGGATATCTAGTCTATGGGTAAATATTCCCAGGTTTCCAGATACATAGTCTAAGAGAAAATATTCCCAGGTATCCGGATATCTAGTCTATGGGAAAATACTCCCAGATTTCTGGATACGTAGTCTAAGAGAAAATATTCCCAGGTATCGGGATATCTAGTCTAAGGAAAAATATTCCCAGGTTTCCTAATACTCAGTCTAAGGGAAAATATTCCCAGGTTTACGGATATGAAGTCTTAGGAAAAATATTCCCAGATTTCTAGATACGTAATCTTAGGAAGTATATTATCACGGTTCCGGGTATTTAGTCTTACGAAAAATAACCTATGGTTTCGCCCCCTTTCCAGAGAGTTGTTACCTTTGTAATATTGAGTATTTGACAGATGAAGGTGTATAGAAAAAATCGATGTAAAAAAAAAAAAATCTTGAAAGCACTCATGGTCGTCATTCTTGGTCCTTTTGTGCTTCCAAATTACGCAGTTTTGTCATCTAAATTTTCAGACTTATCCTGGTCAAGATCCGGAGAGTTAAGTTAAGTATACCTTAGTTTAACCAGACCACTGAGCTGATTAACAGCTCTCCTAGGGCTGGCCCGAAGGATTAGACTTATTTTACGTGGCTAGGAACCAATTGATTACCTAGGAACGGGACCTACGGCTTATTGTGGAATCCGAACCACATTATACCGAGAAATAAATTTCTATCACCAGAAATAAATTCCTCTAATCCTTCACTGGACGGCCGGAGAATCGAACGCGGGCCTAGGAGAGTGCTAGGCGAGTACGATATCGACCCATCCAGTGAAGAACTAGATCCGGAGAGGAATGGTAACAGATATGATGGTGTAGTTAGGATAAGAATAATTATAAAGCATAACAGAATAGATTTGCTTCTAATATGGAGCTATTATAAATAAAAGAGAAAAGAAATAACGTCTAAATGACAAATAACAAGGGAAGTGCTGTTGGGTGCACCTACAGAAAAGGTAACTCATACACGAGATTGTGGAATGCCTTAGCACATAGGCTGGGACGCAGCTCAAAGTTTGGGGTCATCGTGTATAAGACTGCCACCCTATGTATGGCAACGGTAGTAAGCTGTGTAAACACTGTATTTTAGCTGAATTTGCTGCAGAAGATGTAGATATGCTGTGTTTGAACAGCTTGTATAAAATTTTGTATTACTAATTATACATATAAGTTTACATCGTCCGAAAACTTCGAATAGGTTCATGGAACTTAAACTAATTCGGTCGTGTTTGTTATGCTGGCACTCGAGAATAATCCTCCCAAATCTCCGGTTTTCTGAAGTTTAGTCCTCCAAAGTGTCATTGCCTAAAAGTCAAACTTATCAGGTAAGACCCTTTTAGCTTAGCTTGTTATTGTTACCTAAAGCTCCTTTGGCAACCTCTCTCTCTCTCTTTCTCTTTCTCTCCACTAAAGCGTTACCATCAGGTCCATTTTGAGCGTTATCCGGCCAATGGCTCGATTGGATGTAGATGGCCTACTTGTGTGAGTGGCAGCACTCGGCTTCCACCGGTGATTGGTCCGAGCTCCGTTGTATAGTTATGGGGTCTGACGATAATGTTGGTTGTTGGAGATTCTTACGGGTAATTGCGACATGTTTATGAAAGGGCGGCGAGTGTTGATAATAATCCCGTGGTTGATGGTGTCATGGTGGCGATGATGTTCGGCTTTGTTGATTTTGTTTTGAGATGATGGCCAGGATGTGTTTGTTGCTGGTGAAGGAAAGGGATTTAGAGTCGGCTTAGTTGGTGGTCGGGTTTGTTCTTGAATATTGTAGCCGGCGGCTCGAGGTGTTGATGACTATTTCAGAAATGGAGAGAAGCGAGAAACGAAAATGTTCTTTGGAATGCGTTTCATCTTTGTGTGTGATGTTATTTAGTTTTTAATGTGCACGGATTTAGACAAAAATTCCTATTGAAAACGTTATCAGATTTTTTATGATTTTCTGACTTTAATCTTCAATACCTTGATATTTAGTCTTTAAGAGCGTTTAATTTTTTTTTTTTTTTTTACGTCTTTCGTGAACAAATGAATTTTTTCATTACTATTTTGTGCACGACCTTTCCCTCTCTTTTATGTTGTTTCCAGTTTATTCTTGTAGTAATTTTATTCTTTTATTTCCGAAATAACAGTTACATTGAAACTGAAATACAGGCCGTATTTTCCTGCTGTTTTCACAGTGAGTCCTCTTTTGTGATTCCGAAAACAGGTGATGCGTTATTGCTCTGTTATTTCCGTATCGTATACCGTTAATACCGTTGTTCTTCATTACTTTTGTTTCTATTTGAGCGCAATCAATATAGTATGCAGATACCTCAGTCACAAATTTTCCTCGTTAAAAAGGTTTATATATTTATTAAATAAACCCTGCCTACCATGCTTGAAATAATAATAATAGTAATAATTATATTAATACTAATTATTATTGTTATTATTATTATTATTATTATTATTATTATTATTATTATTATTATTCAAAATAAGCGAAAATATTTATGAAAAAGCTTGAAAGTGTACTAACTTTTAAAACAAGCTTTAACAAAAGAGATTGCATCTGTGTATATAATTTCACAAACCAACAAATACATGAAACCACAACAGTACAAGCAAGATAAACTACTCCACTTTTATAAACTGTGACGATAGCCATTTGAATCATGAACAAAATTCTTCAGTGATGGGTCATTGCTGTCGTCACGATGAAATTTTTAAAAGCTTGGTTTTTGTAATTGGCCAGTATGTGTATGTATGTATATATATATATATGTGTGTGTATATATGTATGTATGTATATATATATATGTATATATATATATATATATATATATATATATATATATATATATATATATATATATATATATATATATATATGTTTGTGTGTGTGTGCAAGTTAGTCTTTGTATTTCGTCTCTTCTGAGTTACTGCATGTACTGGGCCATCATAGTAACTCTGTGTTGTGAGAAAGCTGTTCATTGGCACCCTGGGAGTAAGATGCGACGAGCACCATACCCCTGAAAATGAGAGTTAAGAATAAAGGGGGGAGGGGGCGATTTTACCAGGAGGAACCGAGGATCTTTGGCACAGGCACGCTCATAGCGCTTCTTCTATTCTCGTCTTATTCCCAGACATCGGCCTTGCATCTATGGGTGAACTGTATCACCTCTCTCTCTCTCTGTTAATGCTTAAAACTAACGAGGAAGATTCAGAGTCGTTCAGGTAGACAACTGGTTGCTTAGTTCGTGTCTGTCCATTTTGTTGTTTGTTTTTGTTTTTGATGTTATCATTTACAGAAAGCCTGCTTATTGACCTTGTATTTAGTGCTCAGATGTAGAAGTAAGCATTACTTCAGCGTTACGAATAACTGAGTGGCGTTGGTCCTCATCGTAAGATCTCGACGCCGTAAATGAGTGGAGCTTTTTAATGTTCCGTCCACTTTTCAAAAATAAAACGTCGGAGTCACTTACCTCTTAAATAGAACTGTTATCTTTAGGTTTTTATTCATACCGTTTGATGCCTTCGTTGAAATGAAGACAAGAAACATCGATGATGATGTCTGATTGATTTTAATCTTACCTGAGCGCCACCGACGTTGACTGACGCGTAAATTATAGCCGGTCTGGTCTCATTGTATTGGTTGCCTTCCGTTATGAGGTTTTATGTTGCCAATTAGAGTTGAATAATGAGGCTTTTAACCGGCCTCGTGTGACTCCGAATTAGGCTTAAAGTGTGAAGACGGTAGGTGTGCGTATGTGTGTGTTGGCAGAGATTTTTAAAGGCTGTTAGTAGCGATGGCATGTGTTGGAAAAAAAGAGAGAGAAAGTTGTTCCGTTTTTTTTTAACTGATATGAAGCACCTGTCAGTACTCGCTACCAGATATGATTCTCAAGTAAGTTTAGATAAGCTGTAGCTCATTTCTTGGTTTAATTTTTGTGCAATGCAATTATTTGAAAAGGAGGTTTGGCTGTTCCTCTGGTCGGGGCTGTTCCTCAGCCCCTCGAATAATTTTTTTTTTCAAGTCTTCCCAAAGGAAGGTAGTTATATTCTCCGTACCCGGAAGTTATTGAAGTGCGTGCATGTGTTAGTACATATGCGTGTGAGAAAGAGGGAGAGAAAGAGAGAGAGGAAGATAAAGAGAAAGAGGCGATTTACTTAAGGAGCTTTCTTCTTTGACGTGTGACAGTATTTACTTGTCTCGGAAGATGCATAGACTGTGAGAATTTAGTTCTTTTTTGTGGCTGCGTCGATGGCACTAACGTTATATTTTGGGTGTCTTGCATTGTTTATGTAAACTTGGCGTTCGTATAAGACTGTTTAGTTTGTTTTCTTTAAATTTCTATTGTTATTTTTGCAGATTTTATTTCTTTAACAAGGCTGACAAATTAGCCAAATTAATATTTTCAGTTTATTTTTGTTAAGTTAAGCGTGGAATACCGAGACTACAGTATTTTAAATTGTTTTATTTTATCCTTGAAGTGGCTTACACGGATATACATACGTTTGCGTGAAATCTACCTGAAACATCGTTTATTGAGCAATACCCAGTCTCATACACTGATATAACTATTCACTGACAAAACACCTGTACATCTAAGACGACAATTCGTCGCGTTAAAATTAAAGCCAGGTTTCACAGCTAACCATACTTGTTTGCCTCTTACTTTTACTGATTAATGTTGTTTCGCGCACTCCCACCTTCAATCTGAAATCCCTACTGTCTTGATTCTTGAGCTGCTAATACGTATCTGTATGTATGCGTGTGTGTGTGTGTATATATATATATATATATATATATATATATATATATATATATATATATATATATATATATATATATATGTATGTATATATATATACAACCTGAAATTCTAATATCAAATGTTCCTGAGAAGCAGTGTCTTTTTTAAAATTTTTATAATGACTCTACAATGCGTAGCTGCCTGATCGTGTTGCCGAAAGGATCATAGGCTTGAGTTGCCAGTTGACAGTTGCTTTCTTTTCCTCAGCTGCTTTTTAAGGTCATAACAAGTCATCGGGAAGAGTTGTCCTTGTCCTTGTAGTTGTTGTTAAAGATCTTTAAAGGTACATTGTATGGCTGTTAGTGTTTTACTCTCAACTTTTATGCGAGCGCCTTTGTTTAACCTTGCATTTAAGCTTCCATTCTGTTTGCCTTACGCAAGCATTGCTCCGCCCATCGTCTACATTATCATCAATATTATTTATTGAATTTTCACAATATCTCAATATTATTATTATTATTATTATTATTATTATTATTATTATTATTATTATTATTATTATCTTGGCACAGTAGCACTTCCTTTTTTAACATTTTGGCAACGCATTGGAAGAGGTTTATGCTGTAAATTCTGGTCAGGTTTTATAGGAAATGTCCAGAGTAATTTTTGGAATTCAACGCCCAGTATATTCATGTATGTCAGTAACATCGTGTAGATATACGTAACACAATGTATAAACCTTAAGATATCAAAGTGAAAATATACTATGTTTATTTTTCATATATGCATCGAGTTTGTTGTAGATTAGGAAGGTATGTAAATAGTATATATGCGATTACTCTGAATGTGAACCTTCTCAGGGCTCGTCAGATATCGAAATTGGACCTGTCATTCATGGTTACTTAGTCATGAAAGAAATTGATACCTGTGTCTTTAGCAAAACGTTGGACAAAAAGGTTGAGTGCTGTTTATTTATCTTCCATCTAGCTTCTGTAACTTGATGGTGGACTCAGTACTGTGACGAAATTGCTCCTGTGTATGGTGAGGTAGGCGGCTGCTCGCTGTTAATGAGCTCTAGAGAGGACTGTCTACTCTTTACTAAAGTTTAATTGGCTTTTTATACAACTGAAAGGTCACTCCTGTCTCAGATATTACTACAAATATAAATTCCAGTGGTCATCCTCAGCATGAAGAAAATGCCAAGAGATTCTTCAAAGATTCTTCAACAAGAATAATGAGTAGGGTAGTGAGGCGAGCATCACTTTTTATCTCGCTCTGCTAGCTACTTCTGAACTTTTTCGCTCTTTACGTTTGTCCGTGTTGCTATAGTCCTTTGATCCTGTGCTTAAGATTTAGTTACATAATCGTATAATGCCTCTTTGTTTTATTGTTCAGCCTTATTGTAGCTGTCGTATTGAGTTTCTGTATGAAATATACGTATTCAGTGCACGCACGCGCATACACACCCACACACACAAACACACACACACTCACACATATATACATGTACATATATATATATATATATATATATATATATATATATATATATATATATATATATATATATATATATATATATATATATATTTATTTACATAATGCATGTATACAAATAAATGTTTAAGTGTGTGGACATATGTGCTCTCTTTGCAAAAATATACACTAATTTACATACACATATATATAAATAATATATATATATATAATATACATAATAAAGTATATATACATTATATATTATGTATGTGAATGAGTGTATGTTTGCAGAGAAGAGAGCATACACGTCTACACGCTCATACATTTACTTATATACATGCATCTGCGCACATGTGTATGTGTCTGGGTGTCTGTCTAAGCCACTCCCGTATCATGTATCTGACCTTAGTCATAATGCAGTGAATAGTGTGTCCTCCAAAGTGTATCATGTCCCTAGTGTCCATTTTACAAGATTCATCTAGATCATTTTTACCCGTGCTTCATGAGTCTCTCTTATTCATCTTCATCCATTATTTGCTGTGCCATATGACTCAACTGCATTAAAGCCTTCCGTATTCATGTTTATATTTTTGGTATCTGCTCTGTTTTTGTGCGGTTTTATGTTTACTTGTTCTTTTTTCTATGCTGACTCCTTTGTTTTTAATTTGCATTTTCTCTGTTTATTTTGTGTTGTATTTTTATATATTAAAGCATCCTTCAGTTTTTTTTTACACTTCTTTGAACTCGTGATAGTATTTCTTGTCATAACATTTACACGCTTTTATGTTTTTACTAATTTTCTGCCTTTTCCGTCGACTTCAGTAACCTTGCTTCAACCTTGCGATGCCATCATTCATCTCCCTGCTTATTCATCTTGCTCGTTCATTCATTTCCATCTCACTTTTTCGTAGGTCTGATGTGCATTATACGGTCATGTATTATTATCTGCCGCGTTTTCATTTGCATACTCAAATCCCTTACTATGCTGATATCTCTTTGCGTGCTTTTGTGTATGCTTTTGATAGCAATCTGTTTGCGGACTAGAATTTGTTTTGGAGATTTCGTGATCATTGTCTTCATGTTGCATCCTTTGAAGCTCGAGCTCTGTCTGAGATAAGGGATCTCTTATTCGTTCATTTTTGTTGCAGAGCTGTTGGACGCTTCTATTTCAAGATAGGTTTTGTGTTTCTGGGTGTGAGAGAGAGAGAGAGAGAGAGAGAGAGAGAGAGATCTGATTTTTTTTAGCAGGGTTTCTTTTAAAGATTTTCTGTTTGTTGCTTTGTTTTGGATAAGGTTTTTTGTCACTGATAAGTTTATTTATGTCGCATGCAAACTGTTAATGGGGTTCGTCACTGATTTTTTGTTTTTTGTTTTGTTTTTTGTTTAGTATTGTTATTATTACTATCTGTTACTTGTTATAATCGCATGATCACATTTTGCTTTGATAACTGGTTTCACGAAAACGCATTACACAAGTACTAATTTAGTGCCATTTCTATTATTTCACTTCTGTGCATCCACACACACACGCACACAAACACGCACACACACACACATCAGCACGCGGGAGATAGCTGTCTAACAAGAAAATTTACCATATTACGACCAAAGTCACTTTACGGTAACATAATGCAAACGAGCTCATCCTTCAACTGACACTGTCCTTGATTTTGACCACTTGTAGAGCGGTCGACCATCAGTCCGTCCCCTTTCGCGTTCGTTGGGAGTAATATCTCTCCCCTCTTTCTGTATCTGTCAGGGCGAGGGGCATTTTTTCTTCAGGTATGTGCGCGAGGTTTCTCACTCCCAGTCTCTCACGTTAAGGATTTGCATAATCATATTCCTTTTATGGGTAATCCTTTCCTGTTCTCCAAATAACTGTTGATGAAGGTGGATATTGTTTTTATATATATTTGGTTATCTCTCTCTCTCTCTCTCTCTCTCTCTCTCTCTCTCTCTCTCTCTCTCTCTCTTAGTTTGGAATGGATCTTTTGAACCGCCAGTCATTTTCCTCAGCTTATATTCACTTTATGCATAACTTATTCATTCATAATTTTTGTAACTTTCCTGCAAACTATATGTACCAAAGCAGGGTTTTGTGGATCTTGCGTGCAAAAAAAATTATATAATTTTCTTGATTTAGTATTCGTTTACACAGAAAGAGAGTGCTCATGGTTTTTATGAAGAGGTGGGTTTTGTGGTGCTTAACTGCTGATTTTACTGACATGCTCTTATCCTTAAAATTTTACTCTAGGCTCGTAATGTTTTGGAGTTTTTGACATTCCAGTTCCCGGGATGCAGTTTTATTTCTTTTCTCTGATTTTGTACCTAATTTGTCATAAATATTTTAGTGTTTAGAATATATCCTATAGTCCTTATAACATTAATGAATTATCGTTATTTAGAAAATATGCTAAAATCCTTATAACATTAATGAATTACCTAGGTACTGTAGGGATTTACATATTTCATTAGGCATGTTCATTGGCACATACATAGTATGTGTGAAATGCGTAGATTTATTCTCTCTCTCTCTCTCTCTCTCTCTCTCTCTCTCTCTCTCTCTCTCTCTCTCTCTCTCTCTTTTCTTTTTGTCAAGACGGACGTATAAGAATTCTCGTTTCAATTTTATTTTATTCAGACTGGATTTATCCGATATCATATAAAAACTCTCCCTTTTTCTTTTTTTTTTGGTAGTTGGTGAGATAAAGGCTCTCAAGTTGTTTCAGTGACTTCGTAAGAGATTGTCGCAAGAAGCACAGTGGGACGGTCCTGCATGTAAGAGACAGGACGAGTCAAGACTCGTAATTTTCTAACTTTTTGTTAATGTCCAAAGGTTTATTCGATCGTCTTCGCTTATATTTCTCTGGATAAGTGGCTGCATCTTCAGACATTGTTATATTTTTTTATGTTCTGTTTTTAATTTTATAGCGTTGTGGTTGGTGTATATGCTTTATTTTTTAACATAGAGAAATATTCTTAATTTATTATATTATGAAAGTCATTGTGTTTAAGTTCTGATTAGTTTTTTCAGTTATTTACCACTGTTTCAATTCATAATTAGAGAATGAGTTTCTTCTTTGTTCTTTGTTCTCCTGAAGAAGTTCTTCGAAGCAGAAAGGTGTTCTGGGAACGGCGGAACTTAATGTGTTCATATCCTCTCCCCTTTTTGCTCGACGTAACAGAGTTCCTTTGAACGCAAAGGTAGTACTGATGTCGTCTATAATTTGGTTCGGATGTTTTTGTGACTTGAGTTATTTCTGTTATTTTTGGAACTGCTGTATCATGCTTTCATACTCCCTTCGTTGTCTGTCTCTGCGTATGCAATTATGTGTGTGTGTGTATGACTATGTAAGTACATTTACTCAGGCTTCCTTACATACATACTAAAAAGGTATATTAAAATTCAGAATATAAATTAAGCAGCATTTTAAAATTTTGCCCTTTTTTTTAAACTGAACAAATATTAAAAGGGTTTTCGTGCTTTTATTATTTACTTATTTTTATATTTTATTAATTAAATTACAGTTCCTCAAGAACATCAAAATTGGAACGACTGAAAATGTAAAAGGTTCTGACAAAATTTCTTTCATTGAATCTAATCCTTCGGGCCAGCCCTATGAGAGCTGAAAGTCAGCTCAGTGGTCTGGTTAAACTACTTTAATAATAATGATAATATGTAAGTACATGACATTTTTTTTCTTTTTTTCGACTCTCCGACCGGCAAATGAAGAATTAGAGGAATATATTTCTGGTGATAGAAATTCATTTCTCGTCATAATGTGGTTCGGATTCCACAATAAGCTGTAGGTCCCGTTGCTGGGTAACCAGTTGGTTCTTAGCCACGTAAAATAAATCTAATCCTTCGGGCCAGCCCTAGGAGAGCCGTTAATCAGCTCAGTGGTCTGGTTAAACTAAGATATCCTTAACTTTTCATTACAAGAGCATTTAGTACTTTAGTTACTTCTCATTTCAGTGTTAGTAGTAAAGCAAAGAGAGCAACAGAATATTAATTTTTATGAGAATTTCTAAAGAAACATATATCATAGTACGTAAGACAGTTCTTTTCTGCGTTTATGTGAATTGAATGCTTCTGTGTACTTGATTCACACAGAGATTAATATTTTGCCTAAGATTAAATTAGGTAAGTATATCTATTAGTATGAAAGTGATTCACTTTGTAGTAAGATTTTATTGTTTGAAAAATGTAAAATTTTCCTCAAAACGCGATTTTAATTTTTTCATGTGAAATGTTATACATCAACAAGGTAAGTATTCTTATCAATGTTAATGCTCCAGTTCGCCTTATGTATGATTTTCTTCATTAAAAATTGATGCTTATCTTTGCCTAAGGGTAATTCATTCACTTTTGAAGACTGCAGATGTGCTCATACTGACGCTTTTTAATGTTCCAAAGATAGTTGCTCGGTTGAATGGCCCGTTTGTTCATTTAAATGCACCTTTATCAAGGGCAAGGCTTTGTTTCTATTTCAAGCTCTAATCCGCTTGATGTGACGACACTTCCCGAGGAATGACAGACACGGCGCTGTGCTTTCTCAGAAGTGATTGACGGAACGTTGCGAAGTTTTCTAAGAAATAATTTCTGAAACGTTCGTGGCAGTAAGTGTGAATTTTATAGACGTTAATTGAAGAGTTTCTTAGTTTATTGGTTCCTCTTTAAAAAACATCGGGTCGTATTTATTTTCAGAACAACCTCTCGGTTTCACTTCAGTAATTGTTCAGTGTCGAGGAAGAATTTCACTTATGGCAAAATATTTGATCGTTCTAAACTGTCATTATAGCTGTTTTTCAAGAGTGTATGGACTTTCTAACTTATGCAGTTTATGTAGTGACAGATAGTAAGTGAAAGAAAAATTTAAGAAGCTATTGTACACTAATTATTACAGTGTGACATGTATTTCGTGTTCGGTAACATCTTGCCTGAAATAAATCTTAACATTAAAAAAAAAAATTTATCCCACGAAGTGTAGTTTAGTGTCAGCCAATTGTAGTCTTAATTCAAAAACTACTCCATCCCCTAAAACACGAGTGCCTCCCATTGCCAGTGGTCTTTAAGATGAGTGATCTCGAGCCTTCTCGCCATCTCTAATCTCGCCTTCTTTATGGTCGATAATGATAAACTGGAACCAGGGTGGAAGTTGTGAGTGGTACCTACAGTATGCATGACTTCGATTTACTCTTCATTCTGGCCTTTTTCTCCTCCTGTTCTTTCAGCTCCTCCAAGACTTCTTCTTCTTCTTCTTCTTCTTCTTCTTCTTCTTCTTCTTCTTCTTCTTCTTCTTCTTCACTTTACGTTTAACGGGTTAGGGGGGATGGGAGGGATAATTGGTACTTGCCTCCGTGCCTGGTAGCTGCGCCAACTTACTGGCCCCTTCTGTCGGAGAGAGAGAGAGAGAGAGAGAGAGAGAGAGAGAGAGAGAGAGAGAGAGAGAGAGAGAGAGAGAGAGAGAGAGAATTAGATGTCTAAGATTGAGAATTTTATATATATATATATATATATATATATATATATATATATATATATATATATATATATATATATATATATATATATATGAAATTTTTGTATCTTACGTGTAACTTTTTTAATTTCTCAAATATTAACCCACAAATATTGTTTAACATCCATTTCATTATACCCTGGGAATAATTACTACCTAAGGGGAATATATTTCAATTAGTGTACTGAAAGAGTGGATCAGAGTGTTTTGAATATATACGTTTGTTGGTAAGGATAAAAATGGGAAACGTTTAGTTAACGAAAAGAGTGTGTTAGCAGAAGTGGAAGACCTTTAAAGGCTTAGAACTTTAGATAGCTACGGAGGTATTTAAAAGACAGAGCCGTAAAATCCAGGAGGTACAATTGAACTCAGTTCGTGAGATGTTTTTCATGCTGTTGATAAGACTTCTGTGTAGTTGTATGACGCAGGCATGTTGTGGAAGTTTTCCGTATCGGATATTCATCCATGATTCACCTATTGAAGTACATACATACATATATATACATATATATGTATGTATGTATGTATGTGTAAGTATTTGGGCATGTATGCGTTAAAAATGCAACACAAAGGCACTACCAGTTCATACTTTAATACATGAATCATGGATGAAAACTTCCACAATATACCTGCATCATATAGATACAAAAAAGTCTCATCAAAAGCATATATATTTATATTTAATGATTTTTATGGCTTAACATTTGTGAGCATAAAGTGTGTAAAAGCAAAAGAAAAAAAAAAATATATATATATATATATATATATATATATATATATATATATATATATATATATATATATGTATGTATGTATATATATGCTTTTGATGAGACTTCTGTGTATTTGTATGATGCAGGTATGTTGTGGAAGTTTTCCTTACTGGGGATTCACCCATGATTCACCTATTGAAGTATGAATTAGCAGTGGGTTTGTGTTGTATTTTTAACACATACACGCACAAATACTTACACATACATACATACATACACATTTATATATATATATTATATATATATATATATATATATATATATATATGTCTCTGTATTGCATTGTCTATCATAACCTTTTTCATATTTTCATCCTTTTGATGGACGTTAGTATAAGAAGCTTTTTCTTTTTTATTTATATACCTGTGATCATACACTGGCTCCCTCGGGGACGTTGGTCTTCGTGGGGCATAACTGTGTGTGAGAGAGAAAGATAGAGATAGAGAGAGAGAGAGAGAGTAAATCATATTCTTTGAAATATGCAGTATAATGGTAGCTTAACTTAGACAAGAGAAAAGAAATTACATTTATGGGACCAGTGTCGCCTTGAGAATGTGAATTGTGCCTTTGTGGCACGTACAAAGGGGTACTTTCTGGGTGTGCCGCGGGACCTTACAAGATCACAAATTACTTAAATGATTTAATTAAAGGGTTAAAGAAGCATGCATCATACAGCTCTTTGTTAGGTCTCCAGTTGTTTCTTCTCTCTTTTTGTAATTAGACGCTGTTTTTTTTTTTTTTTATTCTTGGGTTTCGTGTCATTCTTTTACTTCATATTTGTTTATGTGCTTTATCTGTTTATTGGCCCCCTTGTGGTGAAATGGAGTCTAAATATTTTCCTTTCGTCTTTGCGTGTTGCTGCCTGTCAGGGTACCTGTCACGCTCACTTTGACATCACAACTTCTGGATAATGTTCAAGGTGTTTCAGTTGAAAGTGGTACACAGAAGACCATCATGCATAGATGTGCATGAAAGGAGGTTGCCTATCCATTCATTAGTGATCACTTATTATTATTATTATTATTATTATTATTATTATTATTATTATTATTATTATTATTATTATTATTAAGTGACAGCAAAAGTATTATTGTTTATTATAACTAGATTTCGTTTCTAACCAACTTTTGCCAAAATTTTTAACTATAAGAGATCAATACTTCATAATTGCCATGCATGCTCTGCTAATGAAGCCTTTTCAGGTTACACCAATGTTGGAGAATTAGTTATCATGGCCATGACCTTCATGGTAAAAGTATTTTGAGATTTACCTCTGCGGGAAGCTTATTGGTGTCTTCAACATTTTATTTGTCGGAATGCTCTGAGAGAGGACTTAGCAATTCAGTCAGGGTATTTGTCAGTGTTTTATGTTTATTTATGAAGTCACGAATTTCATTAAATTTTGATATTAGATGTAAAGATTTGTTTTTGAATTTTACGTTTAAGCATGTTTATTGTGTTTCTTAATACACTGATCTATCTTCATAACTACCTCAGGGCACTTTATTGATTAATTCATATATATTGTTCTGTCAGATTTACTACTCCAGATAAATGCCAGTTCAAACGAAAGCGCTACAAGCATGCTGATTAGGTCTAGTTACTGTGACCCCAGTATTATTATCGTCTTCGGTTACTAATAAGATCCCACATAGGGCAGCTGTCCGGATGACCCGAGCTCGAGAGTTGTGATGGCTTATCTCGGAAAGGCTGCCAGAACAGGTCACTGGGGTCGCAGGATGCTGACCTCTTTGTTTTGTTCTTTTCCCGAGCTCTTGTCACTTTTGATGTATCGTTTATTGGCAAGTGTTTTTAAATTCGTTTATTGGAACACCTGTCGATGCTTTTCATGTTTATACACCTGTCGTTAGCTGAGACTTTCGTTTGTTTATTTGTTTATTTATTGGTTTATTTTTTTTTTTTTTTTTCAAAAGAAATCTCAGCTTCCTTTCTGGTGTTAGGGATGACTTAAAGGTTTTCGTTTCATGTAAGATCCACCGAGGACTATGTATGTTTAATAAAATCTGATAACATTAGTTTCTTTTTCTTTCAATAAATTATTAACATACACGTACACAAAACACTCACCAATTATATATATATATATATATATATATATATATATATATATATATATATATATATATATATATATATGTATATATACATATTGATATATATATATATATATATATATATATATATAATTGGTGTATATATATATATATATATATAATTAAAAATGTTGTGTCCATATGCATGTCAATTATTTATTAGTTATATTTATGATATTTATAGTTGCCATTTTTGTAGATGAACAAAAGTTGGTGGGAAATTGAAAAGGATTCGGACATGAATATACAAATGATGCTTGCTCTCTCTCTCTCTCTCTCTCTCTCTCTCTCTCTCTCTCTCTCTCTCTCTCTCTCTCTCTCTCTCTCAGACGCCAAAGAACACCATTCCGAATTGTTCAATCACGGAGTGAGGATTTTCATAAGGGCCTCATTATGTCAGTGAGGCAGAGGAGGAATGGGGCCTTAAAATCGGATATTTTCGTGCAACGGCACGTCCATCCTTCTCTAAGAAGTGTTTATGAGACCACGAATTGGTTATCACCTCGTTATCACACGCTGCTTGCCAACTTTCGTGAGAGTCGCGTCAGTCCTTTTGGAATTCAACGATGAAACGATTGAGGAAGATTTTTTTTCCTTCGCTCTGTATGCGTGGGTGTTTTGGTAGTTACTGATGTGAAAGACATGATCGCAACATTTGGATTTTTAAAGTTTTGCTGTAGTTAGGTGTATGCTTCTATTTTCTTTTGTTTTTTGTTTTTTTGCTCGGCAAAGTTATGATTATCCGGAGTTGTGCTGTTGATATAGATATATATGTTCATATATATATTATATATCTATATATATATATATATATATATATATATATATATATATATTATTTATATATGTGTGTATATGTATGTATGTATGTATGTATGTATATATATATATATATATATATATATATATATATATATATATATATATATATATATATATTTATATATTGTGTGTATGCCGTATGAAATATTATTGTATATATGATTGTAATTTAGGGAATGACCTTTATCCTGGTTATGACGTTGCACTGCAGTACAATATCCTAGTGTACTTTTTTTCCGACAGGCAAGTGAATATGCCTTATGGGATACCGTATATGCTTTCGTCTGAAGGGACTTGACTTTGAAAGTTATCCGTTTGTTTATGCACGAGACAGGTGTGTGACCAATGGAGGTCAAAAGGTATGTTTTGATTCATGTACAGTATTTATATTTTTATTTTAGGATACTTTGGTT
Source organism: Macrobrachium rosenbergii (assembly GCF_040412425.1). Classification (NCBI taxonomy): domain Eukaryota; kingdom Metazoa; phylum Arthropoda; class Malacostraca; order Decapoda; family Palaemonidae; genus Macrobrachium; species Macrobrachium rosenbergii. The sequence goes on from NC_089767.1 coordinate 14,916,697, forward strand.
GCTTGTGCCGGGATGATGAAATATTTGTTTTATACCGAAATATATTGCATAAATGTGATTTTTATTCTTTTATTGAGAGAGAGAGAGTCAGAGAGAGAGAGGTCCACAAAATGTATCAGGTTCGTATCCTTTTAGCGCATATCGCTTGCACGTATCACATCTCCAGCTGCATAGTTGTTCGTAGAAGGCGTCACAAGGTCGCTTTTTTTTATTCTTATCTAATGGTTGCAATTGTGTCAGAAGTTCAGTGAGGTCAGTATATAATCAGGTCATTAACGTCAGTTTAGGTAATGAAATATTACTGTTAGTTTACACCATTAACCTAATAGTAATAAATAGTGATAAATTTCGTAAATAAATAAACCATCTTTCAGTTGATACAGGTTAACAACTTATGAATTGGATAAGCCGTTGTTATTTTTTAAAATTTCGCTTTCCATCTTTGACTTATGGATAAGCAATCATCTGATTGCCATACGCATCAGCTTTTTGTTTAACATTACTGCAAGCTTCGGAATTCTCTCCGTTCTCTGATTCTTATTGTTTTCAATCTCTCGAGAGGTGGATCTATTCTGAAAAACATGTTGACCCCTCTTCCTACTTTCAAGGTGTCCTTCCCCCCCCCCCCCGTGTCGTCATCGTCAACAGCATGATCACTAACGTCAGCATAATGAGGTCATGCACCTGTGGAAAACGAACTTAATGTTGTAATGATAAAGGTGGTAATGTTGCAGTGGCAGTGCTTCCATTTTAATCTATTTCGAATTTACCTCACCTCTCTGCACATGAGTTTTACAGTTTAATGTTGGGCAGCAGGTGTTTCGCTTCGACTTAGAAAATCAAGCGTTGGTTCGAGTCCGCTACGAGCTTACGTTCAGCAGAATATTTTTGTCTCATTACACCATATGCAAATATTTTCAGACGTGACATGAATAGAAATGTACCACGTGCACTGCTAAAAGGTATCAGTTACTACCCATCTCGCAAAATGTTCTAAATTAAGATTCGTTGAACAAAGAGTAGCTTTGACTGGTGAGTTAGCCTCGGTCTCGGAATAATGATGTCATTTTACACTTGACTTTATTCGAAGTTAATTTTCCCTTACTCTCATGAAACATGGGTACACCACCAACAACGCTAATTGTATTCACAACGCTTATTCCCTCTCAGGGACTTGTTTTCCAATTCAGCAAAAGTTCGTTATTTCCTGTTTTTGAAAATGACCCACACACCTGGCCCTGAGGAGGCTGTGGACTCTCTCTCTCTCTCTCTCTCTCTCTCTCTCTCTCTCTCTCTCTCTCTCTCTCTCTCTCTCTCTCTCTCAGAAATAAAAGTTAATAATAGCCTTATTTTATACATTTACTTTTTCCGCGAGAAATTAATTGAAACTACTGATCGGTTCATTTACCTGATTATTATTAAGAAAACGAACTGAACCTCTCTATCTTCTGTACTGTTGGGTGTCTGATGATTCATGTTACCCGAGGACGGTAAATTTCATGAGATAAGAGCATTAGCATATTTATAGACTCACTTCCTTTTTCTGGAGCGCAACGTCTTAATTTAATTAGGCGATTTTATGCATTCTGAATAAAAGGTAAAAACTCAGATAGATGTTGATTTTGTTTGAAAGTTATTTTTCATTTGTATTTTCTTATTTAACTGGAGTGTAGTACTTGAACTATTTAGTTTGTATATTTATTTTAATGTGCAAATGTTTTGGTAAATAATTTAAAGCAAATATAGTAATTTTGAAATAGTTGATATTATTCAAATGAACCGTTTTTACATTAAAGCAACTTTTTATACATATCCATAGTTGATATCAGATTTTCGACTGGCTTTAAATGTTTACATCACATACATCCAAATATCAGAGAAAAACAGAGAGTGAGGCTTTCAGTCTCAGATGGGTTATTGAATTTTCCTGGATTATTTTTCAAACATTAAACTGTATCTTGGAAGTGACGTGAATAAACAATCAAAAGTTTATATATTTTTCATTGAATAGAATTTATATGAGTATAAAAAAAATCTGCGCTTTACTTAGAAGATATTCGGTATAAATAAAACTAACGTGACAAAGAGCTACTGATCCATACCAGAAGCATATAAGACACATACGTTTAATGTTGTTTTAAAAATCTATTTGTAACTTTTTGGTAACGGTGCACAGTTTTTACCATATCAATATTATATCCTCTGAATGGCTTGTAAGTGAATCTTGGGTTTATTATATATGTTTAAGGTGTTTAATGGAAAACGTCTAAGTCCTTTGCTTTTTATTCCCACTGGTTTTACGCAACTTCCAATATGCAGTTTTGCTTGAAAAATAATCCCCGCATAATTGTTTTTTTTTTGTCTTGACAATATTAATTGTTTTTCCCCCTTGTCGTATGGACGTAACTGATGTCCCTTCGTGTAATTACGGGGATCGTTAACTTTGGGAAACCAAGAGTTTAATTGGCTCAATTAGGAAATGATTAAAGACCAGGCGTTACGTATCTTTCGGTGGAATCGTTTTAGGACTCCTGCGAGAAGTAGGCAACAGCTTTTGGAGATCTACTGTTTTAGAGAGAGACAGAGAGAGACTGTGTGTACAGTGTCTTATTCCCAGTCGGAATGTAAAGAATGTTTTCTTCAGTTTCCAGACAGCTTTACAGTAAACCATATTAATCTCTGGCTGTTGATTTTAAGATTCGTTGGTTCTACAGATGTGGGTTTTCAGTGCCGACTGAAGAGAGGTTTCCCAGCCTAAGCTTCAGTCTCTTCTTGTTTACAGTTTTGCACTTTTACTGCGTAGTCGTTTTAGGCTTTCATGTGAAGTTATAGTGTAGTTATTTTGTTTAGCAAACATTTTATGAAATAGGAGAAAGGCAGAGCAAACAAAAGTGCTGCAGTGCATAGATAAAAACTTCAGTAGATAGAATAACAAATATATATATAATATATATATATATATATATATATATATATAAATTATATATATACATATATACATGTATGTATGTATATACTGTATATGTATGTATGTGTATAAACACATACACATAATAAAACATGAAAGATGTTTAAAAAAAGCAGTAGGAATTAAGGCACTGGTGCAAAGCGCAATGGAAAGACTTAAAACTTAAAAGTGCTGTGCAAATGGTTTTTCTACGTCCTTTTTGCAGTACCTTTATTTCAGAACAAAACTGGACTCATGTTTATTTATTGTATAAAGGCGAATTTTAAAGTAATATAAGACCTTAGCTTAAGTTCATAAAAAGTGCAAAAACGGATTGTCATGTTTGTGTTAATTACAATACTGATTTTATCTTCTAATTATCTTTTTATCTCCTTTCTTCTAATCTCTTTATCTCTTTTTTTCCAGGTGAGAACGAATAATTGCCTTTTATTTTGTGATCTACATCGCGTAAGTAATGTCATATGATTGCCAGTAGCAGTTGAGAGCGCTTGGAAGTTAGGTAAGTTATTTATACATTATATATATATATATATATATATATATATATATATATATATATATATATATATATATATATATATATACATACAATCTACTGGTCACTTTTTACCAGACATGTATGTAATCGTAATAGCCACAATGCTCTTAGTAACTTCTCGAATTCTTCGCGCTTTTGGAAACGCTTGTCACCTAAAGCCTTAGATTCAAAAAAGCGCGAATAATTCGAGGAGTTAAGATTGCATTGCGGCTATTACAATTATATATATATATATATATATATATATATATATATATATATATATATATATATGTGTGTGTGTGTGTGTGTGTGTGTGTGTGTGTGTGTGTGTGTGTGTCTGTGTCAATTATGATCGCATAATGCACAAAGGGTTTTAATTCAGAGACCCTACTTTTCTGAACTCTCACCTTTTTCCTAATTGAAGTCGTGTGCTCGAAGGCGCACTTCAGGGATTAAGTGTAGGCCTTCTTCCTCGGGATTTCTTCTGCCAGGATGACTACGCAGAAAACTGGTGTGCCCTGAAGGCACAATAGGTAGACGAAATGAAAAGGCATGTATTTTTTGAAGTGTGCTTCTTTCTTGGTTTTGCTGTTGTTGCTGTTTGGAAAGTCTTAAATGATTTTCGAGTATCTTATGTTCGCTGTTACTAATTACTTACGCTGTATGATTCTATTTATATATTCGTATTATTTCGGTAGTTATTGTGCAGTTATATGTGTCATAGAAATAGCAAATGTAACGAAATAATGAATTTCCTGGGCTTAAAATGGTTTAGTCTCTGATAAGACTTCACAAGGTCTGACTGGACATATTAGGCAAGCCGTTGACTTTCCTGAGAGCCGAAGTCGAATGCATTTATTAAAGTGACTATTAAATAATTTATTAAACAGCACGAGGTGAACTGCTGCTGTTCTTATGTCAAATAGTCTCTTTTCCTCATGAAGAATCTCTCTCTCTCTCTCTCTCTCTCTCTCTCTCTCTCTCTCTCTCTCTCTCTCTCTTCATTTAGTGTTAACATTCCAAAGGAGAGTACTTTTGTTATTTTGGTGAGAATATATATACATATATATACATATATATATTATATATTTTATATATATATATATATATATATATATATATATATATATCTATATATATATATATATATATATATATATATATATATATATATATATATATAGAGAGAGAGAGAGAGAGAGAGAGAGAGAGAGAGAGAGAGAGAGAGAGAGAGCAAAAAAGGGGGAGGTAGTGCTAAACCAATAGCCTTGACTGGGTACAATGAATTTTTTTTTTTTTTTTTACATAGCATGAAAGTATCAGAATTGAATTTCAAATTGCATAATGATAGGGGCGACGGAGAAAATAAGTGACGTCTTCTTTTTCCCTTATTTCTTTTTCACATGTCTTCCAAATGGCCTCTAATGAGAGGTTGTATTCTGCATTTATGTGTGCAATCAGTTCTCCTGAATATTATTTTTGAAGGGCCAGCCATGGAGGAACTGTCTTTTTCTTGTGTATTAAACTGATATTATTACAAGAGCAAATTATTCTTCTGCCTCTTCGTGAAGCTATTCGAATCTTATTTCAGATAGTATGTAATCGAGTTTTTTTTTTATTTTTTCTTTGACAGGTAAATCAAGCTTGTGTAAATTTATACTCAGCTCGGGCTTATTTTACAGGATTTCATGTCATGAATTTAAGATTTTCTTTGCATTCATATTAATTCAGTAAAAAGAATATGGCATTTCCATTAAGTTCTCGAACTACTGAAATTTTGGGGAATGTAAAAATACAGACTTTTATCGACAATGCAAATTATAATTGCCCTTGAAGGAAAAGTAGAGGCACCCAAAGGATATGTATTTAAGAATACATTTGTGAGTCAACATAGCACTGTAAAGATTCTGTTAGGATCGTCCACACAACAGTAAATCATGTCATAAACATCACTAACAGCTTGAATTCAAGTCGATGACTTTTTGGAAGTTCTGTCCAGTGCTTCGTGCGATTATACAGCATTTGCCAAAGATTCACTCTCCACTTTCGTTCGTGGATTTGTATTCAAACCGTTTCATGACATATATGCAGTAAGTCACCAAAGTGTATCTGACATGTTTTCACTGTGGACGCAGCCTTATATATTAAGCTAAAATTCAGAAAGGATATTTTTTTTTTATTGATTATGATATGTGAGGTATATATATATTGTGTGAATATATATAAAATGTGTATGAGTGTATGTATAAAAAGTCACCTGTTATGGATTATAAGCTACATTTATTGGTACCTAGGTGTTGTCGAGGATAGGACCAATTCCGTACGTCTTATGCGAAATTATATGAATTGGTCTTGCAGGTAGTAATTGGACGTAAAGAAAACGGGTAATCAATTTCAAGATGCCAGTGAACGGTGCTTGAGATATACACAGATTTTTAGTGTTATAGGGCAATTATTATTATTATTATTATTATTATTATTATTATTATTATTATTATTATTATTATATTATATTAGAGACCTAAAAGGGGCATGTTAATGTCTTAAATACGTATGTTATTTCTTCCTTCTGGATAGCTGTCTGTCGCCATTCCCCTGAGAAACATCCGTTTTCCAGACAGCCACCAAACTTAAAATTCTGACGACTGTTATCCCATTGACCTTTAGGTATGTAGCGTTAGATAACGAAAACAATAGGACTGTGTAAGACAGAATGGAATTTTATCCAGATGGATTAGAGCAGTGTGAATGGATCTACAATCTCGTAAGGTCATTCTGGGTCAACTTGAGAATGTGGGTTAATCCGCACTATTAATGAAACTAGTTGCCGTGAATAATCGAGTTGCTAAAAATGTTATATATATATATATATATATATATATATATATATATATATATATATATATATATATATATATATATATATATATATATATATGTGTGTGTGTGTGTGTGTGTGTGTGTGCAGCCGAAGATTAGATAAACAGAAAGGCTTGACTTGTGGTTGTATGTTTATGGATATGTATATGTGTACAGCATATATATATATATATATATATATATATATATATATATATATATATATATATATATTTAACTATATATATATATATATATATATATATATATATATATATATATATATATATATATATATATATATATAAAATGCTGTTAATATCCAGTTCACTGTACCGTGGGAATAAGTTACACCCAAGAGGAATTATAATTGATAAGTGCTTCGACCCCGACAGGAATGATAGCAGAATGGTGGAAGTCAGACTGTCGTTTTTTATAAACTAAGCAACAGTTCGAATCCTTCCGGGAATGAAGCACTTAACAATTATAATCCTCTTAGGTGTAAGTTATTCCAGTGGTATAGTGAACTTGATATTAATCGGTATTTGTGGCTTAATATTTTTTACTGTCAAAAAGCCACTCGTGTATAATCGACAAATGTATATATTTAAATATATAATAGTACAGTAATTTGAAGTTAGTTCAGTTAAAGGCAAAGGTGGTTCTCCAGCATATAATAGTTGGTGTTGGCAGACCAAATCTTTGAGATACTTTCATCACTAGTTTTCTTGCTGAATGAGATCAAACAGTATGACTGATTGGTCTCTTAATATGCTAAAGTAATGGATTATTCGAGATCAGACATTGTCATCGTGCCTCTGACCTCAAGAATTTGGATTTCAAGGACTTATTTCTTCTTCTATTGAACCTTATTTTGTCACACTTTATGTATATTGAAACTTATTGTATTCAAGTCATAGCATTCAATGCTAAGTCATCTAGTCATGAGAGTATGGAGCAGCAACACTGAAAGAACAAACTCAAGCGATTATGAAGTGTGAACAGTATCTTCCTCTGCTTGAAGAAGGCGGAGCAGATTAGCTAATGACAATTCAAGCAGTATACTGAAGCGTCAGTTGCATCCCTCATGACGACACGGTGTTTTTGGGAGGGGGACGGCCTTCAGCCTCATACGCTATACACAGGGGGGAGGGCCTGCGCAGGGTATAGGAGTGAAGGGCTCCCTCTCCTGCGGTTGACAACTTCGAGCCACTTTTTAAAGTCAGTGCTTAGCTGGTGGTTGGGCTGGCGTGACTGTTCGTTGCCTGGCGCTGCTGCCGCCGCTGCTGCTGCTGCTGTCGCTGCCCCTGCCTGCCTACTCAGCTGTTTAGTTACCACCCAGCTGTCTGTGATGTGGGACGTACGCATGCGCGCCAGCTCTTCCAGGGATCTCTTGCCGTCAGTGAACTTCGAAACACTACTTACTTTTTTATCGCATTCGTTCAAGCTTTTTGTGATAATAGCTGTGCTTTCTGCTTAGTCTGTGGGTGACACTGCGTTAAAATTGAACCAAAACTGACGATACTGTAGGTGTTTGCGAGAAAATTATAATTGCTACGAGGGAAGTAAAACAGGAAAGCTAAAGTGGATTCATGTCTGCAATAAACTCAATTAAATAAACTTCCTGAAGTGTAACCCCACGAAAAGGAATGAAATGCGTGTGTTTGGAGTATCCCAAGTGCTGTTGCTGAAACGTCTTTCAACATAAGTAAAGTGGTTGAAGGATAACATTAGTGTCCTCATTTCTTTCTTAACATGACAACTTTCTGCTTTTGATAAAACTAAATGTGATTTTAGTGTACGTGGCATTTGATAATTTGTTGATGATAACTGATCAGGCTGTGCGTTGTGAATGACGATATGGTGCCAGTGCCTCCCGTGACGGTGATGGGTATGATGAACTCTGGAAATGTCACTGGTGAACAACTCTCCACAGGTGGAAGAGACATTAATTAAACCGAATGGATTCAGAATCGAAGCTGCTCACGGCCATGGCATTCGAGTGACTCTGGTGGGAGTGCAGCTTCTTTCTCATCGAATCGCCCTTGCGCCCTCCGTCTTTTCGAGGGTTCTGGAGGAATGATGCCGTCGGGAGAGACGATCACAGTCGGGATGACAGGTGGGGACAGAGGAGGAGGAGGAGGAGGAGGGACGGGCGTCGACAGCGATGGGAAAAGTGCCGTCTATGGAGACGAGGAGTATGGAGAAGATTTGGCCCAGCTCGATATGTTGCTGAATTACGTGAATAATCTGTCCGCCTCGCTGGAGTTCTTGGCTTGGGAAAATAAACGTAAGGCTACTTCATTCTATACTAATACGCATTTGTAATGAGTTATGTGGAAACTGAAGTATTTTCATTCCGTATTTTCCATATGTTCATGTGTAAGTTTGCATCCTCGTATAAGCTTTTTTAGAACGTATATTTTTTCGTATAATTATATTATCGGAATAAGCTTTAAGGGGAGTTGTCTCTCTCTTTTATGTACTGTAGTTAAAATAATCATCTGCAGTGATGTGGCTTGTATTGTAAAAGAAAAAAATACATCAGTTCATCAGATTAGAAAATATTTTGGTATATGAAATAAAAGTTCTAGACTCAAGAGCGTAATGCAACAACAATATGTGAAATTTTATTTTAGCCAAGTAATAATAATAATAATAATAATAATAATAATAATAATAATCAGAGATTCTCAAGAATTTTGAGGAGTACAGTAGTCACTAGCATCTCAACAGAATATGTTATGAAACAAGCAAATAATCTTCGATTTTCATACGCAGTGAGGGACTAGTGAGAACGTTTGCGTGTGTGGGGAACTGCTCGAAGGCCAAGCTCTTATGTTTGAAGGCAAAAGACATTTTCCGCCGTAAGAGAATAGGAATAATGGTTTGAGATGCTTGTATGTGATAAAGAAAGTATAGAATGCCGGGCCCTAATATATATTTTTTCTGTTCCACCATGGTTCTTTGACTGATGTGGATTGCTTGAAGTCCCTTCTTGACAGTAATACTTGGGTTGAGTTATGCTAGAGAATAACACCGTTTTTAAGAACATCATTTTATTGGCATGGTTCTTATCCAATAATCCCAATGAAATTTTTAGGTATTGCCAGTCGTTCATAAATCATTGTAAGTTATAAACATTTCCAAGAGAGGTAAATTATATGAATTCTGGATTCTGTTCAAGGAATCTTTTCGCTATAAACAAATAGTGCCGTAAACCTTGACGTCAAGAGAGTTTATTTCTTGATGAAGAAAGCGCATTCAGCCTTTCCACTTAGGGGAATAGGATTGGGGGGAGGGGGGGGCGAATTAGGAATGGACTTGACCTTTACTGATGGTGATAAAGATTAGGTTTTCAGTTGCCTAACAGCTTAAGATGGAGGTCTGAAACATGTGTTCAAGGTTGAGCTGTTGAATACTTCATATTTCTTTCTTTGCTTTTGTGTACGCAAAGCGCGTTTTGTATGCAACAATAAACAGTAAACGTAACGAAAAAGTTTTCTTGTATGCTTAGTCAATGCAGCTCTCTCTCTCTCTCTCTCTCTCTCTCTCATAGTTGATTTTTTCTTGCAGGCTTTACGTGCATCTTATTCTTTGTTCAATTTTCTTGGGTGATATGAAATTAAGAAAGATGAATTGCTTCTTGAACTGTAGGTAAAAAAAAATCCTGTTTTGAATATGGGTAACTGGAAAGAAAGTTATTTGAGATATTGTAATTACCTGAGTTTATATTCGACTCTTATTCAAAGATTAATGACCTTAACATGTATATACATCATTCGTTTCGTATATAATTTGGAGTTTTCAAGATCATTAACATAATGAAAATTAAATTTATCTTTAGGTTTTTAGGTTTCATGATCGTGATGGAACTAAGCTTTTTTTATTATTATTACCAACTGACGTCCACTGGTAGATAGTCGTCCTTTTTTCATGCAGTCAGGAATGAAGTTATTGTAATTCCTGCAGCAAGTCTGTTATTTGATAATCAGGAAGACTTTCAAGTGAATCCGAGTAGACCAAGGGAATTATTGTAGAAAGATGCGATAATGGCAGTCTGGCTTTGTCATAAAAAGGCTTTCTATTGTTACTTGATAGAAACCAGTTCATTATCCTTAAACGTAGAATCTAAATGACGGGGCTAGGGTACCCCAAGGTCGGTTGCTGGCGCCTCTCTTCTGTCTTCGCTTGGAGGTGTGAAGGAACCTGAAACTTCTCAAGCATTTCGTCTGTTTCTGTAGCCTACTTTCTTGGCGTACTAAACGGTATATATATATATATATATATATATATATATATATATATATATATATATATATATATATATATATATATATATATAAAGAGGGCCTTACGGAGGTTAGATATTTGTCTAACTTAGACTTGTCCTTGCGTATGTTTTTTTTTTTTTTTTTTTTTTTTTTTTTTGCTGAGATCAAACAAGTTTCATGCTTAAATTTGCATATAGAGAAGTTAAACCAGATTCTTTATTATGATTGTCGATGCAATTTGTAGCATTAATCGTGGTTTCATTTTCATTAATTGTACTCAAGGCCCCTTGATTTGAATTTTTGTTTGCTGCGGTTGATGCTAGAGTTCGGGT
>NC_089767.1:14930149-14937649 GCF_040412425.1 Macrobrachium rosenbergii
GGGAGGTGGGGTGAGGAGAGGGGGTGGTTATACTCATGGGGCGTCTCTGAGCGAAGAGGGTAAGGAAGGCCAGGTAGCGGGAGCGTGGTTGGCCGTTGCTCAGGTCTTGCAAGCGGTGCCTTTGATATTGACGTCTCGACGTGTTCTTGTTAGGCCAGATAAGACTCCTGCTTCCATTTGGATCGGAACTGTTGTCCATCGATGTTTTGGGCATTTAAGTGACGATCCTCTCTCTCTCTCTCTCTCTCTCTCTCTCTCTCTCTCTCTCTCTCTCTCTCTCTCTCTCTCTCTTTTCTTAACCGTAAATGAAGAGAGAGACCATCTGTTCTTTTAAAACTTAAATAAATGATAGAGAGAGAGAGAGAGAGAACGCCTCTCTCCACCAATTCATGACAGGATGTGGTGACGTCACGGTGCCACTGTCATGTACCATCCTTGAAAATAGCAATAACGCCAGCGTTTCCCGATTGGATATAACGAAGCGTGCATTTCGTGGGTTCAGCCACCCACCCACCCACCCACCCATCCTCCCAGCGCGCACTCAACCCTCGGGGGCAAGTTATGGCACGCCCACGGTCTCTACTTGTTCACCTTCGGCAAATTATAGACCCCCATCGTCGAAGAGTTAGTCAGTGGAAATTCAGATTCGATGATGCTTGGGCGGAGGTCTCGCTGTGATGAGGTTGTTTGGGAATGATAATGACAGGCTTGCGTTTATCTACTCATCGTTCTAACTAACTTTTCATCTATCTCGTTTTTTTTTTATCTGTACAGCGGACGATGGGAAATTTAGGGCAGTAGTCTACTGTTTGTCTTAATGCTATTTGTATCCTCATTTTTGATCGTTCGCAGGAAAATAAGCGAGTGAAGAAGGCAGGCTTCTCGAACAGAAGTTTGCATCTCTTTTTCTCTTATTTACTGCAGGTTTATGTTTGCAGTTTATCCTGACATCTACCATAGTTGCTCTTGTTGTTATTCTTGCTTTATGGATTTTACAATTAAATGATATTTTTTAAATATCTTGACTGAATCACTAATCTGCAGTGGTTGTCCTTTGTTTTATGAGAACCTAAAAAAAAAATTTGTGTGATTCAGTTGGAGAAATCTGGGTTTCATTGCTTCATTACCTCGATAGGAATGTTGTTTTTGCTGTGATTACCTCACCTGTCAGTATGTTCGTTTGCTGGATAACGTAAGAAAATACAGTTAGATTTAATTTCCTTTTTTTTTACAAGGGTGAACCTCATGACTGGTAATAAGTAATTAGGCTGGGTGATCTGGATCTAGGAATTTTTTTGTTTGCTTGGTAGCAGGATTACGCCAAAGTTATTTGCGGATTTTACTGAAACTTTTACCAGAGTTGGACCGTGTAACTGACAGCAACTGACTAAAACTTGGTAGACATCAGGATCTGGATTAGAATCAAGGTCCCCGAACAATTTTGTTTATATCTGTTTCGACCATACATTCCCCCGTCATCTTTAATTAATATTTTTTTCCTGCATCTTGTGTACCCTGCGTCATTAGTCTCGTATCAAGGGCAGGTCAGTCATCTCTAAAACTTCCTTGAACAGCCCGATCAGATATAAGTTTTATTTGGCCCTCTGGCTCCCCATAAAAGGCATAGTAAGAGAACAGAAGCTTTAGCGTAGGTTTCCAGCTACCTTTTTTGTATATCAGGTCTCATCAGTATTTTATAATAAGCTCATTGCTTCTGCGGACAGTGGGGATTCTGAAAAATGAAATGGCTAATTGATATTATGTGTAACGTCTGCTTATATGTAGAAGGGGCTTGGAGACTGATGTTTCTTTTAAACGTGCTCACTTTTGTAGTTCTTTTCCTAAGTAGCCTTTACCGAAATGCATTTTCTGCAGGATTTCATTTGTTATTCGTAAATGTTTTGTAGGTGGATTACTTTAGGAAAGCTTCGAGGATTTAATCAGTGTCTTTATAAATGCTGCTCTTAAGCTTCATTGACCAAATCACGCATTTCTCCTCAGGTTGGGAAAGCCATTCGTAAATGTGTATGTTTTACAAACCCAAATATCGTAGTTCGTCAAAGCCATCTTGTTTTTGCTGTGAATTGGTTTGAGAAATGAGCAATTTTAAAAAGCCGTTCGAATGACTATTCTTTCATGGTCAGATTCAAGGTAATGATGTGACGTTACATGACTCGCTCTTTGTTTGATCCCGTGAGGATTTCAATTCGTTTATTAAGGAGAGAAAGGGCCCACTGTGATCTTGGCTCTTATGGGGTTCATTAAGAGCTTTCTAGCATTACAACAACGATGTTCTTTTAAAAAATCGGTATTGTTATTGTTTCTACAGACAATATGGGTACATTATATAACTGAGATTTTATTAAACGTGAAGTTTCCTTCCTGTAATTACTTGAATTGACTTTGACTTAGTGTATCCAGAGCAAGTACGGAGATATAAATTGTATTTCGTGTTGGTAATCTTGTCAGTACTCTTGGAGGAAAAAGAATTTACGAATGGGACTCCACCAGTTTGTGTGCTTGTGGACAATGTATTTCTTGTGTTTATTCATTCATTCATGTGAAGGAACCGGTTGTTCATCACACGCATTTTATGATGTCCTTTGAAGCCCCATTTTTTATGACCACTTATTATGGAGGTCTCTAAATGTGCTGGGCAGCGTAGCATTGAAATGCCCTTGAAGTAGGTGCTCTCAAGTGCAGCGCGTGTACGTCTAGCAGAGAAAAGGGGCCGCTGTGTAACCTCAACGCATGATAGTACAACGCTCACACCATACAGGCGCTTCGTGACTCAACCCCGGAAATATCTACTCCCTCCCTTCCTCTAACACCCCCCATTTCTCTCCCCAGTCCCACCATCCCTCTACTTTTGCTACCTTCTCCCTCCCCCTCCCGGACTCAACCACGCCTCCAACTAACCCATTTTTAAAAGAACTTTTTTGTTTCCCTCACTCCCCACTCTCTTGTCTGCAATTTCTCTCCCTTGACACCTCCCCATGTGGTCTTCATGGCCCATTGATGTGTCTGCTTAGATCTGCAGTTTGAGCCCCCCACAACCCCACTTCTTTCTGAACCCTTATTTCCCCCTCCCGAGTGTTAGTAATTTGATCTAATTCGGCGGTATGAAGGCGAGATGTTTTATGAACGATTACCATCTCTTCAATGGTTTCTTAGCTAACTTTGCGGGGAATTTATCTCTCTTATCTCTCTCTCTCTCTCTCTCATAATCAAGTTTTATTTTTAACAATACCGCGACATCCAGTAACTGCCGAAGTATAAAATTTCTCGCAATCAACTTATGATACCTAAATGGACCTGATAAACGGCAGGCCAATAAATGATTGTTATTCATTTAAGACAGGCGTTGTTATATCCGTTTTGAATACTCTCCTGTTAGGTGACGATTAGTTGTTAGTAGTTTGTGATATTAGAGACATTATTGGTTTGAAAACTAGGCGGTCCCTTCTTAGTTTACCAGCTATAGTAAGAGGTGTTGACTGACCCAGGTTCAAGCAACAAAGTAAAGAAAAGGAAACAAGATGGTTGAACTCAAGCATAAAAATCGCATTGAATTTTAATTAACTCACTCTTTACCTGTGTTGGTTCTCGTTTCATCTAAACTTGACTCTTACCGTGTACTTCCATGGGACCGTGACTAATGTGATCCTAATTACCTTGTCATTTACCTGCATACTTATGGAAATATCGCTTAAACGTTTAAGAAAAAACACTCATTTTGTATATGTTTGTGACAGGTTTAATGTCGAGTCGTTTATAAAATCTGTGGACATAATTAACTTGTGAAATATACGTTTTTTTTTAATCATTAAATTCTTGTGGGGCTTTGACACTGAGTACCAGGTAAATTACATTTGCTGCGACGAATACCTAGTTCCTGTATGGTTCGTGTATATTACAGCGGTTTTGTTATGGCTGTTTCCTCTCCCCCAAAAAAGTGTAATTAGTCGGTGTACACCTGAACACAAGGGTCACGGGCTCATGGAGCCGTACAGGTACTGTGCACACTTGGCGTTTATGCGGTGGCCAGGTAGTTCATCATTTTAGGGGGTGGTCGGGAGGGGGGAACCTTTTAGTTGCAGACCAGTTGCACGGTTATTGCTGTGTCCGGTGCTTTTGCTGAGTTACTCAGCAGTTAATGGGGTAGGGAAAAAGTGGATTGTGTATAGGACCTGGGTTTTGTCGTAGAAATTATAGGATGTGTTTTCATCGTCACGTGAGTCATGTTCTGCAGTTCTTGTGTAATATTTACATCGCATCACATTGTTTTCCTCTTACCTGCTACTTTGTCTCCTTTCTCTTTTTTTTTTTATTCTGCACATGCAAGGTGCACTTTACGTGTGGTCGCGTTTCTTACAAGGTTTTTGCCACTTACTTAAATAAATAAGTGTTCTCGAAACCCTGAGTCTGCCTTGTATTACAAAAACATGATGTAAAAAGAGATGCGTTCATTAATCTTTAGTTTTGTTATTTAACTCGTGTCATGAGATGTGCCAAACATGATATGGGTGTTGTGACAATACGCTCTCTCTCTCTCTCTCTCTCTCTCTCTCTCTCTCTCTCTCTCTCTCTCTCTCTCTCTCTCTATATATACAGTATATATAATATATATATGTACAGTATGTATACACACACTCGCTCCCATTACTGTGTTTCAGATTATTTCAGACAGAGAGGCGTCCGAAAGGGACTCCCAGTGTCCTTCCATTTGCTTAAAGGACAGTGCTCATTTTAACGTTTATGACTCACCCAGGGAGAGGAAATTCCACTGAGGTTGGAGAGGAAAGAGGAGTCCTTTTTTCGTCCCTCGCTTCTCCCACTCCCACTTCGCTTATGTCATAGCAAGGTCGTTGTTGTGAGGGAGTGAGAGACGGTGATTTCGAGCCGTGTCTGAATGAAGTCGAGGTGAATAAGAATTGGTGACGACAGAAGTTGTCACAGGAGAATGGGTGAGTTAAGGATGGTATATATGCAATAAACTTGTAAGAAAATGTAAAAATAGGTGATAAGGTTTGTGCGTAATGGAAGATGGCACAGGATGGAAGGGAAGCCGAAGTGGGTTAGAGAACAAAGCAGTTCCCATCAGATCCATATTGATGTAATCATGATGATGACGTCGGAAAGGTCTTCTTTGTTTTAAATTTTTGTGGTTTTATCGGCGTCGCTGCTTTGTGTGGTTTGTGGTCATTTTGCCTTTCTTCAGTCTGATGTTCAAAATATGTCTTAGATGAAACTTTAGTTTTTAGAAACTTTTAAGGATTTGAGTGACACTTTTCGCTTGTAAAATTACGTTCATTTTGAAATACTTTACCTGGGTAAGCAGCGAATTTTATTCAAGTACATATAGATTTCTAGGGACTGAAGAAGGAATATGTTCCTGGTCAGCAAGAAATAATTTTGGCTTATTTGTATGAATGTTAGTAATATTCCCTGGAGCACTTTGGTTATGGCTATGTTGTGCTTAGTTGCACCACCAAAACCACTATTGCTAATTTTGATGTTGGTGGTGAGTATCAGCGTAAAGGTACAGTTTTTACTTCTTTTACAAATAGTATATTTCAAGGGCATTCTGCAATGATAATGATGATATTGACGAAAGTCCTGTTGCATGTGAGAAAATTACGTATTGTCGACATTAATTTTCTTTTTCCGTATTGTTCTTATTGTCTTTCCTTATTATTATACATGTTGTTTAAAACCTGACCAGTATTCTGGAAATTGCCCGTATGGTGTTCTTGTCGATGTAGGCCATAGAAGTTCACTGATCCTCGTGCCCTGGACGCATCAAGTCTTTTTTTTTTTTTTCCGAGACCTTACAGTACTTTCGTCCACGTAAGGAAGCGAGGTTTATTTTTATTATATGAAGACAACGTTAGAAATAATAATGATGAGACATACTGATTGATGGATATTATATATGAGATGCCTGCTTGAATGACGTAGGTTTTGGAATCTGACAAATATTTTAATGGTTCTCGTTGTGAAAGAGGAAGTGAAGTAAGTTGAGAAGAATGCTGAACTTATTGAAAAAAGCACTGCGCACGCGCTGATAGTAAGCGCAAAGTACCGTCTTTACAGTAGTAGTGGTAGCCTTTAACAGAGCGAGATAATAACAACGAAGTAGTGATGGTAAGAGTCCCTCGATAACGGGGAAGCCAATCAAGTGAAAATAAAGGATGGGAGGGGGATAGGGGTGTTATGGTGGATGGAAGAGGGTTACACCTTTGATCATGGTGTCGATGGCGATATCCAATATCCCTTCTTTTTTCAGGACAGGAGGAGGTGAAGCTTTATAGGGTCCTTTGAGAGGATTTTGTTTAATGGTCTTCTACTATTTACATAGTTTCTTGTCGTGGTCACCCGAAGAAATGAATTGTTACGTAAGATTTGCGTCGTAAGGTGGGTAGAGAACAAGACTACGCAGCATCCACCTACGGGCTTCATTAAATGGAGACCTCCTAGCATGTTAAATGGCAGCGCCCAAGTCATCTTTGTCCGGGCGACGACAATTGAATCCCCCTTTATCATTGTGGAAACCCGCCCGATGTTCTCACTAGCCTGAAAGTGAAGTAACCATACATCTATCACCTAGGTTTTTAATCCCGTTGGGGACTAGTCACTGGAGTCTAATTATAATGTAAGGTTCAAGTGTGGGTGGGAAAACTCGTTTTCTAGTACCACGACGCCCTCTTCCCCACGACTCCTCCCCACGACCAGTCATCATCCCCCGGTGGCTTGGTTGTGGTGGACAGGAGTCCGTCAACAACCTGTTTGGGCTCTTTATCTTGGCTAGACGAATGAGATGTTTAAGGCAATGCAGGTGGTTTGGTGACTGACCTTTGCTATGAGAGAAATTGCGGGTGTTATAACTTAATTCATTATGCTCATGCTTTAAGTTTAATGATCACCTTTTTTCTGTTAAAGTTGAATGATGTGGGATAATACTCGCATAATGGATTTAATAATCTAATATTCTTAGCACTTTCTTTTATAGACTTGGAGTCTTACGAATTTATAAGCTCCACGAGGATTTGTTATCTTATGAGGACTAGCTTGATGTGGACATTCTTGTAAACACTTTTTTGGGGGGATTTATTTACGATGATGATCTGGGCTTGTTTTCACTCATTCTAACCTGTTTGGCTCTGGTAGTACTCGAGATGTGGCAGGATTATAATTTGTTTGCCTTGCTTTGGTTTTCTGTTTGTTTGCTTCAACTTCATTTTATTTTTATTTGCCGACCAGCCATTGCATGAATTTCTCATGTTACCTTGGGCAGTAATGGTTTTCCTACAACGCGTCTGGAAAAAATAACTGAACAAGGTTCCATCCGAGAAAATTTTCAAGTTTTTATGAAGCATTAGTTTACAGTAATGTAAGTTTACTTTATGTTGAGTATAATGGGGCTATTTGTTGGCCGGGAATGTACAAAAAATGTACGTAGTCTGTTTATATTGTTTTTATGGTGAACCATTTTATATA